>NC_089773.1:13589272-13679272 GCF_040412425.1 Macrobrachium rosenbergii
ATTTTAATAATAGCATCTTGAATAGATTGAAAAAACACACATAAAAACACACTTCATATTTTTGGTGTATTTATAATAAAAAACTAACTCGACATATGCCTATGAACTGTAAGGTCAAACCAGCATAAATATAGATCAATAAATAATGTATATATACATGTATATTATTAGTATTTTGAATTGATAAAAAACACAAACGCACAAAACACTTAATAATTAAGCGTATTTATAGAAAAAAAACTCACCCACCATAGGTCTATGAACTGTAAGGTCAAATCAACCTAGGCCTATGTTGAAATATAAAACACAATTTTAGTTGTTAGTATAAATATACATCAGTATTAATTAGTATATTATTATTAGTGATTTTAATACACTTAAAAAACACACAAATACCCACAAAAACACATAACAATTAAGTGTATTATTAAAATAAATAAAAAAACTCACCCAACGCCATTGAAGACAAATTCAACATTTGGTAAAAACTGAAAACTTTCATTTGTATTTTCACTAAAAAAGTGGAGATTAAATCAGTATCGTTCTACGTCATTCGTTGAATTAGGTTAATTCATAATTAATAATTCATAATACTTCGTTGAACGAAGTGAATTCGAAGGAAAATTCAATAAATTCAAAGAAGAATAAAAAAAAATTTAATGCCATCGACCGAAGTTCCCGCAAACTGAACATTTGTTACTTAAAATAAAATTACTTTTTTGATAAAAAATTGATTTTCGTCTCTGTAAGTCGATAAATTTGTTATTTTATCAAGTAAATTTATTTATTCAACTTATGAATATTTTATTTAGTTGTGTAGTTCAATAAAAAATTATTTTAATTAAAGATAATTAAATAATTCGCGCGTAAAAGAATGCAAGTGGGAGTGACGTCATCATAGACCTAACCAAAGTAGATTCACTTTTGAT
Source organism: Macrobrachium rosenbergii (assembly GCF_040412425.1). Taxonomy (NCBI): domain Eukaryota; kingdom Metazoa; phylum Arthropoda; class Malacostraca; order Decapoda; family Palaemonidae; genus Macrobrachium; species Macrobrachium rosenbergii. The sequence continues at coordinate 13,590,202 of NC_089773.1, forward strand.
TTTTCGATTATTTCCGCCATTTTTATCCTCGTTTCGAAATGAGTAATAGCTATTGTATAGAGAGAGAGAGAGAGAGAGAGAGAGAGAGAGAGAGAGAGAGAGAGAGAGAGAGAGAGAGAGAGAGAGAGAGAGAGAGAGCTATCAGGCAACGGCTCCTTGACTCATAGATATTCCGGCTTAAGCGTCGTATGACTTAGAGACCAAAAAACCGCCGAAAAAAATGATAAAAAAAAACCACCGCGTGGTTTTTTCTTATATATAAAACCTCTCTCTCCCTCTTTGAGGAGATGGCTATACCCTCTCAATACCCAGGGCATGGCAATGCCCAACAGACAAGCACAAGACCTTTGCCAGCAAAACCAACCAACGCAAATCTTGTTCGTATATATATATCTTGTCGATCTCGTGATGATGAAACCGCTCTCTGTCTCTCTCTCTCGCGGGAGAAAAAGAGATAATGATGGGTATATACCCCACGGAATGTCTCTCTCTCTGTCTCTCTCTCTCTCTCAAGGTGAAAAAATATATAAATACACTTAAAACAGATAGTAGGTCTAAGATTTTTTTAAAGTTTCTGCTCTCTCTCTCTCTTTATCTTTCTCTCTTCCTCTCTCTCTCTCTCGGGAGATAAGAGAGATAATGATTAGTATATACTCAACAGACTGTCTTGCTTCTCTCTCTCATTTACACACACACACTCTCTCTCTCTCCGCTTTACTTTTCCGAAGCCTCTCCTTGTTCATTGACTACTGTAATCCCCAGCGATTTATCCCGTAATGGCTTCCAGCAACGCCGCGGGAGGATTAAACAAAGCTTTGTTTATCGTTGTTTATTCATTGCTTATTGTTGTTTATCCTTTGTTTATTGTGGAAGTTACCCGAAGCCTTCATTTCCTTCCATTCATTAATGTAAATGATATTGTGAACGAGATACGAGTTATTTTTAGGCCTATGTTTTGTGTACTGACAATCGTAGGTCTAATATATTGAATTAACTATGTATTAAAAATCATCATTCCACGATCGTATGCCTAAATGAATATTATTAACATCAACTGGATTTAATAAGCCAATTAATCCGCCGGAAATCACCTCGCAATAAATCCCACGCGGAGAAAATCCCACCCTCCTCCCCCCTTTTTATTGATTTAATATGGCGGTTTGAAGTACAACAACTCTCCGGTGACGACTCAATAGAGACCGATTGTTTTTCGTGAGTTTTCATGAGGTAATCTCCTTCGTGCGTGACGAAATGGTTATGGAGAGTTTGACGGGATCATTGCAGAATGTAATCGCGATTACATCGCGTTGTAATCTCCGACATTTCGGGCGAAATATTCGGGGGATTAATGTCGGTTTTCGCTGTATCTGGCATTCCCGGTTCCAGCTGACTCACTTCGACTTCGCCGCCGTGAAAGCGAGGAAAAAGGTGGGAAATAAATCGCATAAATCAGTCATAAATCGCCTCATAATTAAATCCAGGGCGACATACAGATCACCCACTTCCAGATGCGTAATCCCCGGGTGGAATCCCACCGGGTAATCCGCGGATTAATCCGGAATTCGTGGAAGATTTACACGAAACCGTTATGGGAGCGGTTTTTCACGCCATACCTGGCAACGGCTTCTGCTCCGGCTGCTTGTGTTGGAGGGAGGGGGTGGGGGTTGGTGGTGGTGGGGATTGGTGGTGGGGTGTGAGAGGGGGATGAGTTGCCAGTTTGTCTATTATGTCCCCTCCCCTTCTCCCAATCCCCCTGCCCCGGTACATCCTCCCCCAACCCCACCCGAACCCATCCCTCCTCCCACCTGCTCCCACTACCCCCTTCCCCATCCAACCCACACCCCTCCCGACCCCTCCACCCCCCAACAGAGACAAGCCTTAGCCGGGGCCGAGAGGCAGCGCCTCTTGCCCGCTCAGTTGAGCTGTAGAGTTCTCAGAGGAAGGAGGTACGTTGTCTCCGCTCTCTCAATCCTGCTTTGGTGGCTGCTGGAGGCGTTGTTGGAGTGAAAGTGATACATATTATATTTTGTGTCTCCGTGACGGGGAAATAATTCTGTTTTTAATTTTCTCTTTTGTTTCAGGGGAGAGAGATAGAAAGCGTTTGATGCTTTCTAATTGCGTGTGTGTGTGTGTATTTGCTTTCACGTGTGGGCGAAATGACTTGGTGTCACTACGCGTTTTCACGTGGTATATTTTTTTTAATGAATTTTCGCGCTAAAATTATCAATGGCTGTATTTGATATTTACGCGGGAAAATTATTTAATATTTTTTTATTTTCGCGCGAAAATTACTCTATATTTTTGCTTGCAGAATCACTCATTTTTTTATATTAAATATTCGCTTGAAAATTATATATAACTTTTCGCGCGTAAATTATTAACATTTATTTATTTAAACCAACTCCCTCCCAGCACCCCACGCTTTCTCTCTCCCGGTCGAGCGCGTTTCTCTGTCTCTCCCCCTCTCTCGCTCTCTCTCAACCCATTGTTTGATGTCTCTCAACTTCCAGCTATTTAACCGTTAATTCATCCGTTTAACTTTGTGTTTTTAACAGCTGTGGCTTCCAAAATTCATTATTTAACCCGAACGGCTGGTTTAAACGCCATTTGCCACTTGTAAATTTGACAACTGTCTCTGTCAGGATCGCCGGCCGGTTGTTGAGGGTGTGGCAAGACTGGGAGGGGGGGGGAGGGAGGGAGGGTGAGAGAGCGAGAGAATCTCTCTCTCTCTCTCTCTCTCTCTCTCTCTCTCTCTCTCTCTCTCTCTCTCTCTCTGTCCCTTGTTTTGAAACGTACAAAAAAAATACTATTCCTTTTATATAAAAAGCCAGAATTTCTCTCTCTCTCTCTCTCTCTCTCTCTCTCTCTCTCTCTCTCTCTCTCTCTCTCTCTAAATGTTTGATTTTGAAACGTACCAAGATACAATTCATTTTAGAGCGAAATAGCGAGAATCTCTCTCTCTCTCTCTCTCTCTCTCTCTCTCTCTCTCTCTCTCTCTCTCTCTCTCTCTCTCTCTCTCATGGCTTTGTTGGAGATTCATGACAATTTATGGCATTATGAATCAGGGTACAGCGTAGGTGGCTGTATTATATGTACCGTATGGCCGTTGAATATTGCAGCTGTATAGATGTATTTGAGTATGTTTGTTGGATAATGGCGCCTTATAGATTTATTTTAACTCCTGTGCAGTAGAATTGAGCTACTGTTTAATTCGTAAGTGTGGTATATTCGTCCTTTATTTGAATATGCTAATTATACCTGTGATTCTTAAGTATTTAGGGATGTTAATTTGCATATATATAATAAAGCATAAATTATCAGTTTTACATAATTCTCCCGTAAGACTGTAACTGCTTGCTTCAAATCGTAGTTATGATAATTATAGTTATTCTGGCAATGCTTGAATTAGCGTGTTGGTTTAAGATGTTTAGAATGACCCCGTTGGTTTAAACTTCTCTTGGGTTTTATTTGTAAGTAGAAAGCGTTGGTTTAAGCTTTGTAAATTGATCGTGATTTGGTAATGATTTTTATTAAGTAGGTCCTGCTAGGTTTTAATTTTTGTTCAGGTAGACCCTGTCTGTTTAATATTTACCTCAAATAGATCCTGTCGGTTTAGTATTTACCTTAAATAAATCCTGTCGGTTTAATATTCACCTTAAATAGATCCTGTCAGGTTTAATTTTACCTTAAATAGATCCTGTCAGGTTTAATTTTCGTAAAAATATAAATTTCTTCGTACCTACATCCTGGTGTCTCGGTCAAAGACACTTGGATCAGTAGCGTTGGCCGGGAAATGCCACGTTGCACATCTGTGGTGGGTTTTTTTTCTGACAGCTGTTTCTACTGATATGTCAATATTTCTTTAATGTTTATAGGTCCATCTTGTTCTCAAGTCCTTGTTGGTTAGTCATAAGTGTAAACTTTCTTAGAAGTTGGCTTCTTTGATACATTTTTTAGTAGTATTGTCGTAATGACTGGTTTATTCCCAGTTGCTTGCGCAGTGCGTTGCTAAGCTATGATGTATTGATGTCCGGTATAGTGGTAACTTTCGTATACACTTGTTAGTCTCATGTTGGTCAAAATCTATTTTTTTGTTAGTCTCATGTTGGTCAAAATCAATGTTGGTCAAAATCTATTTTTTGTTAGTCTCATGTTGGTCAAAATCTATTTTTTTATGAGTTTTAATAGTGCCACTTTAGGCGTTTGTGTTAAATGTTACTCATTTTTTTTTCGTAGGATTTTGTATTGATGTAAGCCAAATTATATTTTGAGAGTAGTGTTCCACATATCCTGAAGTTTTTTAGATTTAGTGTTCGTATAAGTTTGATTTAATGCAAGGCTTTTTTTTATAGGCCTATACTTTTCAAAGACAGGATTTGTACGTGTCTAGTAATTGTATCTAAACTGCACAATTTTCATAGTTTTTTCCACTTAACAGTTTTATCTAAACCACGCAATTTGTAATAAATTCTCTCATTTCACTCATAAACAGTTTTTTGTCTTGAGAACTGAAGTTTGTTCTTTATTTATCGAAATACTAAGAGACATTTGTTACTTATCAAGTATATACCTTTTAAGTACGACGCGGTTCCTTCCCCCTCCCAAACTATATAGGGGCCGCGGGTAGTTCGTGACTGAGTGTCTATCCCCTCATTAATGGACCTGAAAGGCTGACGTGACGTCAGACTTTCAAGAATGTGGTATCGTAACCCTTCCCTTGACTTGGTCTCAAAGATTGGGCAGTGTATCTGATAGCAGTATATAGCCTTGTGTTCAAACGCTTAGGCTTAGGTTGAGTTCGGGATGAAATTGCCACAATACTGGTTTATTTTTGTTTTTTGTGGCTCTATTGTATGATTTATAGTTCCCCTCTGATGGTTTATAGTTGTAATAACTTTAATATTAATGATTTTAAGTGGATTTCTGTCGAAAACTTGGTGGTAACCACGCCCTAATTGTCGCAGGATTTTGACTTTAGCTGCGACCTCGAATTAAAGTCCAATTCGACTATAGACTGACACTAAATGACCCTGTAGTAAAGTAGATTCAAGTACCCTGTTAATCTCACCGAAATCAAGTTCAATTTAAGCGAGAACTTCCAAATTTGACGAAAAACTAGCCGGTAGCCATCTTGGATTGTGATGGAAAAAGTCTAAGGGAATCTCACTCCGTATTCCGACACCCACTAGTCCCCGTAGCTAAGTCTACAAAAGTTGTTTTCATAAGCGGATATCCTGACTGATAATATATTGATGTTGATGTTTCTACATCACGTTTAAGCGATTACTCTACTGGTTTATGTTCTTACATAAATGCTCTTGGTGGGTTAAAGAAATTGGTTCTTTACTAGTTTATAGGTCTGTAAAAGTTTAGTTTTTCATTCTTTTAACGATTTGCTGGTGAAGTCAGCCTATTTTCAGACTTTAATATAGATCTTTTAAGTCTTTTACCAGCTATTTACACCCAAGAATGAGTCTTAAATTATTTGGTTTCGTGTTTTTCAAGAATTTACTATATTTACAAAGTTTAGGCCTATAAGGCTTAGTTTTTTTTTAAGGTTTGCGGAATAAATCAACGTATTTTCAGACTTAGATCTAGATCTTTAAGTCCTTTAAAGGCTGTTTAATCACAAGAATAAGTCTTTTAAACTATTTGGTTTCGTGTTTTTCAAGAATTATCCTTTTTTACAAAAATGTAGGCCTAGTAGTTTAGTTTTTCATTTTACCATTTGCGGAATGAGTCAACGTATTTTCAGACTTTAATATAGATGTTTAAGCCTTTTAAAAAGCTGTTTACTCTTATGAATAAGTCTTTAGACTTTTAAGACTTATTAATCCGCAAGAAAAAAATATTAAACCTAATTTCAAGACCTGCCGGCTTTTGGAGTGAAAGCGGGCACAGACCCCCCCCTCCTCCTCCTCCTCCTCCTCCTCCCCCTCCCCCTGCTTGACCTCTGGTGGCCTCTGAAGTCGACCTCTCCCTCCGGGCCGTGACCTCTGAGTATGTCTTAACATCATTCTCTCTCTCTCTCTCTCTCTCTCTCTCTCTCTCTCTCTCTCTCTCTCTCTCTCTCTCTCTCTGGCTTCATTTGTCGTTGAAATCTTCGCGTCTTTTGAATTCTTAAATTGGGTTCATTTGGGTGGGGTGGTTTGGTTGTAATTTGTGGGTGTAGCTTGATTTTAGTATTCTTAGGTTGTTTGTGGGTTGTGGGTATGTTCATGGGTGAGTTATTGGTTGTGTGGTTGTTCTGATATCGCCTACTATATTAATTTTAATGGTTGTAGGCCTATGTTGAAGGTTGATTCCTTAATTTCTCCGTGTGATTTGTTGTAGGCCTAAAAATATATAGATTGGCATTAATTATGCGTTGGACATTTGAAATTTGTTTGAGAATACTTATAGACCTTTAAATTATGCTAAAAATTCGAGAATACTTAAAATAGACCCAAATTATAGAGTAACTTATTTTTTAAAAATCCTAAAATATTACTTTTATAAGTCTAGTTTTAAGCCTAGACCGTTCCACGAACATTCCAGACCAAACTCAAGACTTTTTTGATAACCTTTTACTCCACATAAGGGCATCGCAGTTTCACTTTCCCTTATAACCGCAGAAGCTGAGGTGTTACGAGAGAGAGAGAGAGAGATTTTCAATACCCAATTTTTAGGTCAGTTGGTTGCATGAGTCACACAGGTTAAGTTGCCGTACCGGGTCGCTGATTTTCGTAGCCATTTTTTTTTCCTTGAATAGAATGACCCACATCCATGCTATGAGGAATGCCATAATGATAGAGTATTACTCTCTCTCTCTCTCTCTCTCTCTCTCTCTCTCTCTCTCTCTCTCTCTCTCTCTCTCTCTCGATTGCCATATGTTGTGGCCATTTATGTGAAATTGGGTTATACGGTGTGGTACGGCTTTCACGCCAAATGGCGGTTGTTTTTTGATGTAAAACTTTATTTTTGCGATTAAATACGTGAAATATTTAAGTACAGTTATAATTACACAAATACTTATAATTAAATGCAATTATATTTAAACCTGGTTTAAGTGCAACTATAATTAAACCAGGTTTAGAATTAAGCCTATAGCCCCAAACGACTTTTCTGAACCTGATATTTCATTCCAGTTGTCAAGTTTTCATATACTTTTTTTTCCCCCCTTTTTGGTGGTTCCTGTTACCATCTGATACCATAACCAACCGCCGTGACAACGATTACGTGACGTCACGCCACCGTTATAACATATCTCGGCCCGAGTGTTGCCAACATTTTGAACAAGTGTTGCCAACATGGTGAGGTTGTCATTATATCGGGTTCGTGTGAACTTCAAAAGTGCAAGAGATATCTTATAATTATCTTCCTTTTAGGAAGGCTTTTGGGGGTTGTTAGGGGGTTGGGCTATATTTAGGGGTTCAGATGGAAGGGGTTTAAGGGTGGGCTTAAGGAGGGGGGAAGGGGATTTATAAATCCCACATTACTTTCAAAAAGCTTAGGAGAGATGAATCATCATCTGCAGGTGTTAAGTGTTAGACGCACTGGTATATGTATTTATATACCTCGCCATTCTCAGCTCACTCTCTTTCTGTGCTTATTTGTAAAGTAAATTACTTTATTTCAGTGTTATCTAAAGCAAAATTTACTTTATTTCAATGCCATCTAAAGCAAATTGACTTTAATTTTAACACTCGTAACTAGGAATTCTCTGTACTTTTAACTAGTCTCATAATTGGAAGAATTTCACTTTTTTTAGTTAAATTTTTTTAAGAACTTTGCCAATACTTTCATTAATGCTTACAGAAAAAAAAGGTATTTGACCTTGACATTTACCTAAACTTTTAAGAACCATTTAAAAGTAAGCAAGTATGAAATAGCTTTGTATGTGTGTTGACTAGAGGAAATATACATGTGTATGCAGCATTTACGAAATATAAGTATAGATAAATACATAAGGCATATCATAAGCTATTATCAGCTGAATTATTTTATAATAAACTATTCTTATGTAAGTTATAAGTAACTGAATTATTTTACTTAACTAGTTCATGTGCTTTCAATTTTAGCAAGTGGCAAAGGTCCACAAGTGTTGAACAAAAGCTTTTTACTTATATTTTTGTAAGTGTGGATATAACTGATACCAAAGTAGTTTTATTCAGTATATTTATGTAAATAATATATATGTTGTGTGTAATATACAGTAATACATTATAGTTTGGGTAAACAGTGGCATATTACAAATATAAAAAAAAACTTTAAAAAGGCCTATGTTGTCAAGTTGTGAAGTGTTAGAATCCAAATTACTTTATAAGATTAAGTTAAATTCACATGGAATACACTTAATTGTTATAAACTGTTAAGTGTTGACCTTGAAATTTTAAACTCCAGTGAAATTGGACCTTACGAGTTGATGGTGATACTCATTAGATTTATTGGTCATTTGAATACATATCTGGTAACAGACTGATTCAGAAATGTAATTACTGTAATTTTAATGGAATTATAATAAATACAAATTAGTTTTCAAATTGTATTATATTTGCATATGTATATATATATGTGTATATATATATATGTATATATACAATTATAGGTAGTTCTTTATTCATTATCTTGATTTTTGTAGATTTATACTGTCCAAAATCAAAGGGGCGCGAATTGCCCCACCCCCTTTTGCAAAACCCCCAGGGTACCTAAATGCAATAAGTTTAAAATAGGTATAAGGAAATTGCATGTGTATTGAACCTTAAAAAAAAAAATTAAGTAAATTACCACCTTTAAAAAAAAACCCACAAAACTCATTAAAAAAAAAAACTCCCTATTTTCTCTTACAGCCTTCAACCAACCGCCACACACCTTTAGTAGACTCTTTTAAATAAAAAAAAAAAAACACAAAACGATGAGTACCGAAACCGCCCTCAAGGATCTCCCCAAGGTCGACCCCACCCTCAAGGGCCAGCTGGAAGGATTCACCCCCGACAAACTCAAGAAGACCGACACAGAGGAGAAGACCATCTTGCCTTCCAAAGAGGGTGAGTTTTTTTTTTTTTTTTTTTTTTTTGTGGGTGGTTGTTTTTGGTCATCTTGGTAAGTGTGGGGAGCCCACAAGAAAACTTGGGAAATACTGTGGATGAGTTTTTTTTTTTTTTTTTTTTTTTTTTTTTACACTTAAAAAGTAGGAAAAACTCCAATGACAAACTATATTATGGGGGGTACACCAGCCATTTTTTTTCTAGTTTTGCATCTAATCTTGAGTAAAGAAATATCAAGGACGAGTTTTTTTTTATCACTAAAAAGGGAAAAAAACTCCAATGACAAACTATAGTATGGGGTACACCAGGCAGATGTTTTTTTGAGTTTTACTTCTAAACTCAATAAGTTTTACGTCTATGCTCATGAGTTTTGAAAATCATGAACAATTTTTTTTTTTAAGTTTTGAGGGCACTTTTGCCACCTTTCAAGAAAAAAACTCCTTTGCATTAGTAGAAAATAGGTATGGGGTTATACCCGACACATTTTTGAGAGTTTTAAGTGTAAAATGGTTGAGTTTTAATCCAAGCTTGATGAGTTTTATCTCTAATTTTAGAGTTTTACCACTACATAATAACACACTGCATGTGTTTTCCAAGTGCGTTCAATTTTATTGCGATTTCACAAATCTGGATTGTATTAAAACTTATGAATGCTGTATTCTATAACGCAAACTTTATTTTTAATATGCTCTGCCTTTGACAATGTACTGTTAAGAAGTATTAAAATATATATAATATATTCATATGAAGAAAAGTCTCCTATTAACGTAATAAATATATATATATATATATATATATATATATATATATATATATATATATATAAATATATATATATATTCATATGGAGATAAGTCTCTTATTAACGTAATTCTGATTATAATTCATTTGAAAGAAAGAGGTTTTATAACCCAGTCTGATAACGTAATTATGGTTTGGAAAAATTGTATAGGAAATTATAGAAATATATATTTTGCTATAATCTCGAGTTACGTGGGTTGGCTAGATATACAGCACTGTATTGAGAGATACAGGGGGGAAAATTTGGATACAGTATACTGTAGTTTGTACAGAATGTCATGAGATTACAGTAGTGTATAGGACAGGACATGGTCTTACCAGTGTCATATAGATCTATGTATTTGCTGTAATTTCACATTTTTGTGCACGGGAAAAATACAGTACTGTATTTGGGAGATGAAGGGAGAAAAGAGAATACAGTATATTGTATAAGGATCAAAATACAGGGAGAAATGAGAATACAGAATAGTGTATAAAGAGGAATTTCAGTTACTGTCGCGTTTACAGGCCAGCGTCCAAGAACGTACTGTGCTCCACAAACAGTACTGTGAAATATATTCACTCAAATCCACTGATGAAAAAATGTAGCTTAATATTTCCACTGTTGCTCTGCGTAGTGAGGGGGGAGATAGATAGAGAGAGAGATTCCGTTATATTGTGTGGGACGTGTTTCTGTGTGGGGCTGGTCGTGGGAAGGATGGCTAGGTTAGTGGGAGAGTGAGGCCCCTCCCACCCTCTCTCTCTCTCTCTCTTTTAAAGGGATAGTATCATTTTAATGTGGAGGGAGGTCTGTGTGAGAGAGAGAGAGAGAGATAGAGAGGGAGTGGTATTTGTTCCTGTTTGAACAAGGGACTGTCTGAGTGTGTGGGAATTCCAAAGGTTTTTTTTTTTATTAAAGGTTTAATTGTTGCAGCTTTTTTTTTTTTTTAGCTGGTGGTGAGGTGCTTGATAATAATTGATCAGAGTGGGTGTTAGCAATATGCCTAGTTGTTTTCTTCCATGAAATTTAGTTTTTTGTGTATGGGAACACTTACAGGATTGGTTTTTTTCTCAAATGCAGGTTTTGCTGTCAAGCATGTATGTGGGGACTTCATATTTTTCAGTTTTTTCTAAATTTTTTAGGAACCCTTAGGAGAAAAAGTTCATTTACGCAGGTTTTGAATATATTTCTGGACCTTCCAGAAAAAAACAGTAAGAAAAAACTTTATTTAGCAGCCAAATAGGTACCCGTCAGTTTTTATGATATACCCACTACAAAAAAAAACATTGTAAGTCCTTGAGTCTTTGTCCCGTGATTTTAGAAGGCACAGATTTACCTACGAAATTCAGTTTTATTTTTGTAACCATTCAATGGATCCAACACCTCTCCGGCACAGTGGAACATGTTTATTTCCCTTCTAACATGACACATGGACGGGTCGATCAGGTCAGTTTGAAGGTAAAGTAACCTGGCTGAATTCAGTATTGGTTGATTTAACACTGGTGGTGTTGGAAATGACAAGCAATTTTTCTTGGCAGACGGATTAAGGATGGCCCGTTCTGTGATTTTTGGTGGATTACCACAGGCTTTTTGGTTTTTGGCTACTAACTCTTGCAGTGAAATGTCAATGATTGCGTGATACAGCATTGTATTAAGATAAATTAGATTAGCACAATTGCAAACTACTGGATAGATAGATTAGCACAATTGCAAACTACAATACTGCTTGATGCAGTATTGTAGCATGAGTATTGTTGCAATTGATGCATGATACAATACTGTATGACATTAGATTCCTTAAGAAAACAGTACTGTATTTGCAGAATTGCAGATTACAACACAGTGTAAAACTGCAATACTGTATACCATCTGCTGGATAACAGTATTGTAGTACAAGCACTGTATTTTTGCAATTATAGCATAATACAGTACTGTATTGGTACTAGATGCAAGGATATGATTGACCTCAGTACTTGAAGCATGAAACTCTTATTTTTAGTGCATGTCTTTTTTGGGATAAGCTTTGATAATATTCAGCCCATCATTTGGCAACATGACCTAGTTAGTCCTTTTTTTATATATATAACTTTTTACTGGAGCAGAATTCAGATTAATCCTTTTCACTTACCCAAGAATGGGAAGACTGGTTTTAGTATTAGTGGTTTGTGGTATTTTTAATGTAATTGATGATTCATGTTGCTTACTCATTACTCACACGAATGTATTCTATGACAGCTATATTTTCTATAACCAGTTTTTGCCATTTCTATAGAGCCTTTTTTTTTCTACAGTCTCGGGCATATCTCGACAACGCCCCATTATTTTCCAAAGGAAATTTGTTGCTTCTCTCATTGCTTTAGTAGTGCCGTCAGTGCACCTCTCACGGTGCACTGTAGGCATTACTTAAGGTTTCTTGCAGCCCAGCTGCAACCCCTTTCATTCCTCTTACCGTACCTCCGTTCATATTCTCTCTTTCGTCTTACTTTCCCCCCTCTCCTGACGATTGTTCCGACTTCATTTTTCAGCGCTGGGTGACCTAATAGGTCCCAGTGACCTTTTGTGAGTTTTGGGTTTAAGGTTGAAGCATTTTAAAAATTCACTACTGTGTGTGTTATGGGAACTTTGGTTACGTAAACTAATGATTGAGCAGTCACTGTTTTATTTTTTTAAGTTTGGAAACCCGTCAGTTTTAATTTTGTTTGACAACACAATTGATTCATTGCACTGTAGAAAGTGTCACCTTACAATGATTGCAGAAGCATTTTTCTGTAACTTGAAAATGATTCACCATCGCCAAAGAAATCCACAATTATTTGGATTGTAATGATCTCGGTCAGAATGCAGTCATAAATTTAAAAAGCTTTTTATTAAGTACAGTGTAAGTGAATGGTAGCTTACTTCCCTGTCAGTCAAATTGTATAAGATGTTCACTCCCTGTGTAATTATAATATGACAGTAATTGTGGATTTAATGTTTCAAATGACTGAAGTACAGAAAAAAATCACCTTCCATTTCAGTACTTTGAAAAGATTCAAGTTTGGTCCGATGACATTTTTATAGGTTTGAAAATCACTCATTTAAAACAATCCGGAGGTATATATGGTACTGTGCAATTGGACGTTGTCGCGATAAACATAATTGATAGGTTCCTTGAGAAATATTATTTATCGAATTGAGCCTATTCAAATCGCTTCAGAATCTGTAAGTACACATTTCTATGCTTTTTTGGTAGAAATGATAAATTTTGGGCCAGGTCTTACAGTATAGCATTCATTAAAAAGCTTATTTTTGTCAGCTTGGTTATACAGTGTAGATTATAAAGTTGTCACGTTTTTAATTTGTCTCAGTTTTGATCAAAACCTTGAACCTTTAGTGTAAGAAGTGATTGTAATCTTAAGAAAATGCTTTTATCAAACTGTCCCCTTTCATTATTTGACGAATCCTGCAGTGTATTTTAAGAGATTTTGAAGGCTGCTCAATCTTCACAATATAATTTCAGCTTGTATTCAGTTAACACAAATCTGCTCCCCCCCATTCCACCTCGATCCCTAGCCAGTCCTTTTGACAGTACTGTATTTCCTACAATAGTCTCCTGACTTGGTACTGGTACTTTTGAGCTGCTTGTTTTTTTTTTTCTTCAAATGCATGGTTGCTTTATAATTGCATGTTCAAAGCAGACGTGGAAAGTGAGAAGCTTCGGAACGAACACCTGGAGAACATCAGCAAATTCCCGAGTGGGAGGCTGAAACGCACCTCTACTTCGGAGAAAATTGTCCTCCCCTCTAGCTCAGGTAAGGGCTCCTTTGCCTGGAGAGAGAGAGAGAGAGAGGGAGGGTTTTCCCCACCCCCAAAGTTGTACGTGTTAGCTGCAAGTGATTCCTTTTTTTTTTTTTTTTTTTTTTTTTGCTGCTGCCAATTGACAGAGAATAGCTTCTGGATGTCAAAACGTGTATGGAAATGTTAGTGTTGATATGATGTTAATGCTAAGTTGTTGTCGTTGAAATTGAAAGCCTCGTAACTCCGCTAGCCAGGTGGTTATGTTAGCTTTGAAGATGTGTGTAGACATTTCAAGTGCCAGAGTGTTGGCGTAAATCTAAACAGTAGAACCATTACGCTGTAAAACTGTTTACAACTACAGTAATGTTGGTAGGAGATTGTCCCTAGCACTGTTTACTCACTTAAGACCTTGTTTCGGTAATAACCTGCCCGAGTTTTGGAGGGGATGAGAAGAAATAGGTTTTACTTGTGCTTGATCAGCAAAGGAAAGCACAAAATATTAAACACTGCTTGAGTCTTCTGAGGAAGGTGTAGGTAAGTGAACGGGGCCTCTTTTTGGGGACTAGTTAGGGCAATGAAGCTTAATACGCTGGATTTGTGAAGCTGGTGCTGAAGTTCCTTGCATTTTTAAGCTTTCCAACGGCTCAGTGCTGGATATGGGGACTTAGAAATGGGTGTGGTTTGAGTTATTAGACTTTTAAAATGGGGATTTGCTGTGAGGCAGTGTGTGGGAACGTAATCCAAGAATGCGATGCATAACGCTTGTTTGTCGAATGCTGACGACTCGCCCGATTGGTCTTAACCTGGTTTTTTATTTTTCTATTAATTTCAGGTCTTATTTCCCCCCCTCCCCCCCCAAATTTATTCCGCTTTCCGCATCTCTTCTGCTTCTTCCAAGGAGTGGTTCCTTACGTGTGTGTGTTGAAGAAGTTGATGATCTGAAGACCTGCCCTTTCCTAGTAGTCATTACTCCTCCCTCCCTCCCTCCCCCTCTCTTGACGCATCCCACGGGTGTTCCCCCGAATGTCATTGCATTTGCAATCCCCTGTCTGTCCCTGCCTTGGTTGTCCTCTGTGCATGGCCTTGCAGCATGTTGTGCTTCTTTCAGATGTGGAAGCAGAGAAGAAAGAAAAAGCCCACCTACAGGCTGTGGAGGGCTTCAATGCAGCCAATTTGAAGCATGCAAACACGAAAGAGAAAATTGTGTTGCCGGCCAAAGAAGGTGTGTTTGCTTGCAATTTTTTTTTTTCTTACTCCGTTCTGCTTTTGCTTTGGGTGACTTAGGGACTTTGTTAGCGTCAGGGGAGAGTTGCAGAGTTGCTGATGCAGGTCTGCTACTGTTTACAAGACCTACAGTCCATGATTCAGTTCATACCCTGAAGACATTTCACATTTTCAGAAATTAAGATTAGAAATTAGAGTATCCCTTGGAACCCAGTAATTGGTAGGTAAGATAGCTCTGTCTTATTCCCTCAGTAAGAATGTTGAATGCATGCAACACTTTGCCATGCATACTTGATAGCATGAGTTTTACCAGTGTACAGTAGTTTTTGTAGTTGCAACATTCCGTGTTTACCTGACATGTACCATACCATGTAGCATTCATTTTGTAAAAAGAGAAAAAAAAAAAACACCAGTTGTAACAGGAACCAATCACTCTTAACCAGATGTACAAACAGTAGAAAGCTGAACTTGAGCGACAGAAAAACCAACCTTTGTTTTGAAGTAACCTCGAGGTCTTAATGGTACCATTAACCTCCTCTTGTTGTGGCTGCTTCTCCCCCCTCCAGATATTGAAACGGAAAGAACGCACCAAAGTATTTTCCAGGGAGTAACAGGCTTCAATAAAGCCAACATGCGCCATGCAGAAACGCAGGAGAAAGTTGCTCTCCCGGCCAAAGAAGGTAGAATTCAGGACGAAGACCTGTTGTTGTAATCATCTAACCCCTCCCTAAGCTTCTCTTTGAACGAGCTGGAAGTTAAACTTGAGACGTAGAAACTAACCTAACGAGCATGTGTGCGGGTTTGGCAGACGTCTCCGTGCGTGATGGGAAGGTCCCTTCATCTCTGATGGCAGTGGGTTTTAACGATTTTGAAAGTGGCTGGATTTGAGGAATTAAAATTGAAGCAGGACTTGGAGTTGCTTTGTTTTTATTAATTAACTTTGAGACTCAAGACTTATAACTGTCATATCTTCATTTGTCATTTGGGGTCCACTGCACATGCTCAAATTCGATAAGAAATTATAAATGTTCCTTTTAGCAACGTACGATACCAGAAAAGTATCGTAATCCTCCATTTTCTTAGAGTAGCCATACATTTTCTGCAATGCACAGATAAAGGGACCTAATATTGTCAACCTGGAAGTCTGCTAAACGTGTCTGCTGCTGTAATATAGTAGAAATTGCCTGAGACGTGAAGTAACAATTGAATTTAGACTGAAAACAACTTCGCTAACAGCCTGAGTACGTTGAACTAGAAATGCATTTCTCAGTCTAGGCAGTGTTGTTTCAACACTTAACAACATAGGCGCACTTGTAAACATAAATAGAATAGTTAAGGAAAAGTGTACGTTAGTAATCCTTGCGCAAGGCACGCCGTTTCAAATTTGCTGCGCTCGTGCAAGCACTGGGGTTAGTGACGCAGCTTGCACCCGTGCAACAGGTAGCCTGCAAGTTGCGCAGATGGCTTGGGGTCGACAGTGCTATGTGATATAGGCTGTACTGATTGTATTAAATTGCTTGCTCAACCATAAGAAACTTCTCTTGTGTATTATAAAATTGTAAGTCCTTTTTTTTTTTTTTTTTGCAAGCTTAACACTTTACTTTTCATTATTCTGCACTGTGGAAATCATAAATTGACTAAACTTTTAACCTAACCCTAAAGTTGATGGTTTGTAAATAGAAAATTTATAAGTAAACCAAACAATTTATTAAGTATTGACTTTTTCATTTGCAGGTGAAATTCTCAGTCTTAATGTTGATGGTATTTTTGGTTTTAAGTCTGTAACTGATTCTGTTTTAGTTTTTCAACCAATTATTGTTTATACAGAAATCCATAGTTAATGTAGGGTTTTTTTGGGTTATTCTCAAATAAGTTGATAAACTGTACTTTAAAATTTATCATAGTACATTGAGGATATTTAAAAATTGTGGTAGGAAATTGTATGCATAGAACAAATTGTACACCATAACTATGGTGTTATTTCATCCATATGTTTTCCCTTTCAATATGAAGTTGAAATATTCCTTTGACTGTGCTCAAGCTAAATCATAAAGGTAGTATGGTAATGTCATTGGTAAGTATTTGTAGCCTCAGATAAAACAAATCTTTGTCTTCATGTGACGTGCACAAACATAAGTGATTCTTTTGTTGGCAAAAAGTTCAATACTGTAGTGTTTTGTTTTGACACCACCCGGACCCCACCGGGTGCATTTCATTGCTTGATTCTGACTCGACGGCCTTGCTATCAGATATCCAGACAGAGAAGACCCACCAAAGCATATTCCAGGGCGTCACGGGCTTCGACAAGTCTCAGATGAGGCACGCGGAGACGGAGGAAAAAGTAGCGTTACCTGCCAAAGAAGGTATTCGTGTGTGCCCCCGGGGGGGCATTTCTGTAGCGAGGGTGGAGGCTGTAAATTGGAGAGCTGGCTCATTCACGCGTCCTTTAGAGCGGGCTGTTAAAACCAATCTTGCTCTATTCACATGTGCTAACAGTTTAGCGACCTGTACTAATGAAACTGCGTATTTTGAGAGTCAGTAACAACAAGCTAATGCTGTAATTGAGTCATAGAACTGATTTGCTAATTTTTTTTAGAATGCAGCTTGATTTTTTTGTGTGACGTTTCCCCGTCAAAGGGCAGATTGGTATATAAAATATAACTCTGCCAAAGTTATTATACAGAATGAAGTAGTTTTTTTTAATTTTTGGGGGCCCTTAGTTTTGAAACTAGTTTGATCATTTTGACAGCTTGCTTTTTTTTCCCCACTGCACATACAGTACGTGAACTGCACTTGTGTAAATATTTGCTTACTCAGATGTGCCCTGTACGTAACACCACAGCTACAAGAGGCACCTTTGAGAAACCTGTAAAAAGTTTAGAAAAGGGAGAACATTTAGAATGCCAGGGATATTTTTATACTTTCTCCATTTTTTCTTGAATTTCTTTTCCTTTCAGTAACTTTTTTTCTGTATCTATCTTTCATGCTGTTTTTAGTTTCCAAAAAGTACTTTGTAGTCTGTAGTTTCATAATCATGAAATTTGGTACTGTAGTCAGTTTCAACCTGAATTAGTAATTAGTGTATCCAGTTTCGTAACTCAAGTATTTAAAATTTGTTACATTTAACCACTGTAGTCAGTAGGAATACACTTAAGAAAAAGTGGTTAGAATCTAACCACACAGTAATTTACAGAATTCGTTTCCACAAATAGTAGTGAGTCAACACATTAGTCACAAAACAGGATGAAAGGAGTTGGTGTACATCACGAACTGAAACTCTTGACTCATTTTTTTGCACAGAAGTTTAGTTCTATAAATTTTTTCATTTGCTTTACCCTCATACTTAATTGTATCAGTTTAAGTCTAGGAACACTCAGATTTCAACTGTAAGTGGGCGGGATACTTGACAATACAGTAGTTTGAGAGTAATTTGTATTTTTGTAAACACTGCACTGATTATATGAATCACAAAAAGGGGATATGCACCATTGTTTGAAGTGACTTGCTTTATTTTTTCCTAGCGCACTCTTGCTACTGAAGGATTGTATGTTATGAAGACATTTTACAACCAACAATGCGTATGTTGAGATTTCATGACTAATTGAAGTTGAATTATTGTGTTTTGCTGAAAGAAAAGATTAAAAGTCCATACAATTGTGGGACTTTGTTGTTGAACCCTCTTGTGAATAGGATTATTGCTTGGTAGAAACATAGTAGGAACCTTGCTTACTATGTGAGTGTCCTTGAAATTAAAATGTCATTTAGAACATCACTGCAGTCAGTGATTGCAAATGTCAAGGTAGAAAGTCTTTTTAAAATTTTCAGGTACTGAAATGATTGCCTAGATATACTGAAAGCTCTTTTCGTATAAAGGATATGTTGCATTGATAGCTGTGCATTGTAAATAGGGTTATCCAGAGGTTTAATAACTTTGTATTACAGTCCTATATAAATTAAAGTAATTCATAGACAGATGACATTAAAAGTGAATTTGTTAGCTCCTCTACCAAATTACAAAAAGTGCCAATGTAAAATGGCTTAAATATTTTGCACTGTGCCTTTATGTATGCTTCCAGACATCTTGAGAGTGCGACGCCCAGTGACCGGGCAGTGCAAGGGATGCTGAATCTATGATATGCCTAAGTACCTTGGGGTCTTTTAGGATAATAGTTCAGTCAAGGACCCTTAAAAAAATTCTTTTGAAGTCTCGCAAGGACCACTCTCAAGTTGAAACAATAATGCATTTTTAATGAACAAGAGTAAATATATTTTCGTAATTCATGCTTGGGTCCTTAAGAATGTGGGCTAACTAAATTCTTTGGGTGGGCCATACTTTTTAAACAAGAAAAGAGATTTTTTTGGCTTTCAATTTGTGTGTGACTAATAGGATTTTATAACTTACACATAAGTTGAGCTTTGACTACCAATACCTTAGAAGCTGTTAGGTTGTATATTTAAACTTGTACATTTTTCCAAGATGACAGCGCACTAGATTTAAGGGATGAATTTTGGAGTTTTAAAATGTCATTGCTGGTCATTTCATTGTAGCTGTGTATAACTTTGAAAATTATATGAAATTTTTAAATATGTATATCTCCTTTGTAACATATATTTGAAAATTAAGTCGAATTTCAGTTAGCTGGAATGCATCAGTAGTTTAGTTAAAACCTCTTTTCAGAGATTTTTCATGTCTATTAAAGTAGCTTTAAATTCCATCCATACCTTTGGAGGTACAGTTGTACTGTACCTATTTGTGAAATTTCTGAAAACGTCAGAAAGCCAGTCTTGAATATTTTCTTGAATATTTTCTTTCCTGTGGGTAGATATAGCATTAGAGAAAGCTCACCAGAGCATTTTCCAAAGATTGACGTCCTTCGACAAGAGCTGCATGCGGCAGGTCTCGACCGAAGAGAAGGTGGTCCTTCCGTCTACAGCAGGTGATGCCTGAAAAGCATCTCGCCCCCCAAAAAAAAAAAATTAAGAAGGCTTTTGACGCAAATAACTCTGCTAATCTTACAGTCAGCAGTGTCCTTTTTTGTTCCTAGTCTTCTGAACGACAGCTTATTTACTTAATATTTACTTAACCTAGGCCAGTTTTGTGAAACGAACCTGAATTCAATGTTTTTAAGCTCGTTGTGAATTTAATGCTTGAGACCAGGCGACTTTTACTAGGAAGTAACTTAGCGTGAATTGTCAAGTGCTTAAACTAGATGGGGATGATTTTGAATGTGTAAAGTCAACCTTGGATATCATATGTATGGGGTCAGAAGATTTTTATTCCTATAAGACTAAAACTGTAACCTGTCATTTAAACAGGTGTATTAAGCCTTCAATATTTTTAATATAGCATAGCTTGCTTTTTGTCACATGTTTCATATGCCAATGGCTTTGTTTATATACTAAACACAGTTATGTCCTGAATTCAGAAGCCAGCTTCCCCATCTTTGCTCAAATTAGGACCTTTGAAGTATGTCCCCAAGGAACAGTCATTATAGATACCAATGGTTGACTTTGTACGGTGTATGTGCACGCGGCGGCCTTACATTAAACTGAGCAATAGCATAGATTTGCATAGCATCTTTGTCATGGCTGGTGCTGTTAACAAGATCTGTGAATAATATACACTATCATATTTCATTTTTCAAACTTTTCTCGATGACATGTAATTGTTGAAAGTCAGTGGCAGTTACAGAAATGTTCAAAAGAGATTAGTTCAGCAGTTCAAGAAAAAACGCTTGTAATTTTGTTGCATCTGTGTGGTCTCTCAGTCATGTACGAAACATTCTTGACATCCAGTTGCGTTCTGCAGACATACAGACAGAGAAGGCTCACCAGGGTATATTCCAGCGCGTTCTATCGTACGACAGAAGCGAGCTGAAGCAGACTGAAACTGCGGAAAAAAATGTCTTGCCGTCCAAAGAAGGTGGTTTGGGAGTGTGTCTGAACTAACGTTTGGGAGTGTCGCCCCTAACCAGTGTTCTGTAGGCAGTGATGAGTGGTTGTTACTTAACCTAGCTAATGTTTTTCTTCTAATTTTGTCAGGCAAGATGAATATATATGGTTTTGCCGATTAAATGGCTTTCTCAGATTTGTTTTTTGTAGATTAGCATAAGTCGTAACAGGTTGGACTGTACGTAGCATTAATTGCAGTGTTTAAAATCCATACGTAACACTTTGTTTTCCCCCGAGTGCCGGTTTTAAAATGTACTTCTAATGGTCTGCTGTAACCTTGTAAGCTTAGTCTTGCACTATTGTACTTATAAAAATGTTTGTATCAATACTAAAATCTCTGTTAACAGGACTGTGACATTTTCTGAAACTAGGATTTGAAAGTTCCGATTGATCAGGCGACTGTTGTGTAACTCAGCAATGTCTCTTCCCCAGATATCGAGAAAGAAAAGGGTCAGCAGGCGCTGTTCCAAGGAATCGAAGGATTCAACCAATCTAATCTTAAGAAGACTGAAACACAAGAGAAGAACCCTCTCCCAACTAAGGAGAGTAAGTATTTTTGTTTTTGTTTCTCAGTGCGAGTGAGGGATATTCAGTCCTTTCTCGTGCAGTTGCAGTTGGAATATAAAATTTAGGATGGTCAGGTGCTGGTACCTTTGATGGTCGTTCAGTGCAGAAAGGGAAATTTAAGAGTGAAAGGTTTGAGAGGTGTAACAGGAGGAAAACCTCGCAGTTGTTAGGAGAGGGTGGGAAGTAGGATGGAAGAAAGAGAATTTGAAGGGAGGTACAGTAAAAAGAATGAAAGGGGTTTCAGTTTGGGGCCAGAGTAATGCTACAAGGAACTTTAAAGTAATTTATATTGGTATTAATGCCTCAATTTAATGGGCAGTTCTTTGTATCACCTACATTGTTATTTTTTCTGTGCTACCATATAGTTTCCTGGAGGGGGTAATGCCATCAGAGCACCTCACGCGGTGCACTGTAGGCATTAAGGTTCTTCGCAGTCAGCATCCCTTCTTCGGCCCCTAGCTGCACCCTTTTCAGTCCTTGTACTTTACCACCGTTCACATTCTCTTCCATCGCAACACCCTCTCCTGACAATTTTTTAATAGTGCAGCTGTGAGGTCCTCCTCCTGTTTCACCTTTCAAACCTTTCCTAACAATTTTTTGATAGCACAGATGTGAGGTCCTCCACCTGTTTCACCTTTCAAACCTTTCCTAACAATTTTTTGATAGCACAGATGTGAGGTCCTCCTCCTGTTTCACCTTTCATACCTTTCCTAACAATTTTTTGATAGCACAGCTGTGAGGTCCTCCACCTGTTTCACCTTTCAAACCTTTCCTAACAATTTTTTGATAGCACAGATGTGAGGTCCTCCTCCTGTTTCACCTTTCAGACCTTTCCTAACAGTTTTTTGATAGCACAGCTGTGAGGTCCTCCACCTGTTTCACCTTTCAAACCTTTCCTAACAATTTTTTGATAGCACAGATGTGAGGTCCTCCACCTGTTTCACCTTTCAAACCTTTCCTAACAATTTTTTGATAGCACAGCTGTGAGGTCCTCCACCTGTTTCACCTTTAAAACCTTTTAGTCGGTGTGTCTTTCTGCGCGAGCCGCTGGTAGACGAATTTGGGTTTGTGTGTTATTTATGGTTTGGTCTGGCGATTCTTTCAAGTGTCACTCGAGTAATCCTTCTCTCCTTTTTCCCCCCGACAGTAATCGAGCAGGAGAAGAACGCCTAACCAGGAGGGGGGCACACACAGCGCGCCTATTATTACTTGTCCTTTCCTCGCTCTCCCGGCTGCCGGAGGCTCCTTCAGCCGTATTTTGTACTTTGATAAGTATAGTCTTATATAGTAAAAAAGGAAAAAAAAAGATAACTGATTTTGTAACCTGAAACTTATATAATATAATTTTTTGCTTTATTCTATACAAAGAAGGTGCTCACTGTCTAGCAAGGCGTTGGCAAGTTTGTCGCAGGTACGATACGCGGAGCGGATGAGTTTACCCCCCCCCTCTCATTTTATTTTTTTTTTTATTTTTTCTCATGCACACCTCTTTCCCCAAGACTTATAATACCAATTGCTAGTGGACCAAATTTATCTTGCTTTCGTCTTGTGTTTAGAATGTAGTTGTCTCTCCCATGAACTTAATCGTATAAGGAATAACTGCCAATGTGTACTGTAGTAGAAGATGAAGAAGATGACTTCTCAAATTGAACAAGATTACGTTTTTATTGAAATAAAAAAATAATGGAGATTTTTGTATTGAATTACGGAATGTCATGTGGTGCAGTATATAAATTTGAGAGTTTAAAAGATTTATTTATTTAACTGTGATGGCTGGCATTTAGTTTTTTATTCTCAAATATTGTATTACCTTTTCAATTTTGTGCTTTTTTGGGGCATCCAACTTATTGTGATTTTGGGAGCCATTAAAAAAATGCTTTTGTAAAAAAAAAACCTTTGTTTCAGTTTCCTAAGTTTATTATAGGCTGTAAATTAAATTGTACAAGTATAGTTATTTTTTCTAAAGCTTTATATCATTAAGAAGCTTAAGCTTAGTTACAGGTTGAATGATATAAGATGTACATAAATTAAGCAGAGACAAAACTATTTGATGAATATTATTTATAGACCCTACCTTGACTTAAATGAGACTTGCCAAAGGATTTTGTCTGGTGAAAATTGCAATAAGCAAAGTTCAAGAAGTTTGACAGCTTCAGTAAGAACCAGGAGTGTCTTATACACTGTGCTATGCAAGGGACCCTAACCTAGTAACCTGATTACATGAGGACCTTGGGAATATATTAAATTTGTGTGAGAGAATTACATCTCCTCACAGTAAATGCTTGAATGCAGAGTAGTAGGTATCAACACAGCTGATTTTTGAGCTGAAAATCCTAGATGACCACTTGGTTAAAAATGGTTTACTTCCATTAGAAAGTGCATTGCTTGCCAGTATGAGTATTGTATTAACAATAACATAAGTTTTAGGGTTCTATTAAAGTGTTTGAACGCTACAAAGCTTGTACTAAATGAGTTAGAACCTTGAGACTGATGTGATAACTCTACTGTGTAATGTAGCTGCAATCTGTCATGTTCTGAACTCAAGTTAAAAGCCCAACCTGTATTTTGGCAATGTCAATCAACTTGGACAGAATTGCCTGTTGGCATAGGTATGTACTGTGGTCTTGTACCTGGAGGACAGCAAAGGTAAGTTAGGAAAACTTGGTCATTGAGGAGGTAAATGAAAATCACAAGAGTGGAACTTGCATAATTTGGTTCTTAAACTCAATTGCTTGAGGATAAAATGAAATTGTTTAGGTTTGAATTTCATAATTTTGTGGGAACAGAGGATTCCTGAGTATTATACAATTAAAATTTTGAAAAGAAATATTGTCACAGCAGCTGAATATCACCTGTTCACCTCTTACACTTGGGAACACCTAACCCATTACAGCTGTCCACGTCCTGCAGTTAAAGGAACAGTCAGTGACTGCTTGCACTAACTGTAGATCCTGTGTTTTAATTAAAAATAATCCTAACTCAGTTAAGCTTCAAGATGCCAGAGGTGTCATGATACAGTTTCAAGGAATGGGAAAGCCCTCTATTAAGCTAAACTATTGGAATATTCAGTATTTTCAAGATGTTACAAGGACCTACAATGTAGGACTGTACTGGTATATATTTAAGGACAATTTCCACTGAATGCAGAATGGTAGGAAGCCAACAATTGCACTAGAGATAGTGCATTTTGATCTTGACAAAGTGCTTTCTAAATTCTAAAAATGCAAAACCCACCAGTGTCTGTCAACTGCTGGAGGGTGTAAGCCATTGCTTAGGCCGGCTGAATCAGCAGGTTTTGACTTAATGGGCACTTGTGATTGCCCATACTGAAGGTTTGAGGTTTGAATCCAGGACCTTCCCTGTTTCTGGCTAATCCTGCCGCTGGAGTTCACTTCTGAAGGGTTCAGAGTTGCTCTTAACAACTTAAGGTGACCTAGTTGTATCATTTATGTGAATGCGTATATCCAAACATTCACAGTGCTAAATGATCTTTATTCACTGTTTATATGCACATGCAAATATTTTTTAATGTACTTTGAATAACAGTTGGGTAAATCTTTAATTTCTTTTGTTGACAAATAAGAATAAAAATACTAATATATACATATACATATGTCACCTACAGTACCCCTGAGAAACTATAACAGTGCAACTCTCAACCTATGCTACGATGAAGCACCTGGTAGCTGGGTAACTGTGGTTGCTTGCAACTAGGGTGGTGAAGGGGATAAGGCTTGCAACCTCACGCTAAAAGTAACTAATACATGGCTCTTAAGTAGAAACTTTTGTATCCAGAGAGAGAGAGAAAGAGTTAGTTTATTCAACAACTTTTTATGATTATAATTTATTCACATTACCTGGCCTCTATTTTTATTTATATATCCGCAGTCATTTTATTCTATGGAAATGTGGTTAGTATATTAAAGGCAATTATAGTTGGTCTATAATAATAATCATAATTAAAGGCAATTATATTTGTTCTAATAATAATAATGATTATATAATTAGTGCAATTATTTTGTTAAAATAATATCAAGTTCTTAAGAAATTTCCAGTCATACATTGTCAGCAATACTTCAGTAATAATAATAATAATAATAATAATAATAATAATAATAATAATAATAATAATAATAATAATTAAACTGTGAACCATGCCCTTTATAATATTAAAATAATGAAAATAATAGCAATAATCTTTCTATAATTCTCCTCCTCTATCATCGTGTGTGTGTTCGTGCGTTCGTGCGTCTGTTCGTCCTTCCTTGAAAACATCCACAGTCGAATTCTGTCTGTGTCTATCAGTGTCACGCCCCCTGCCACTTCCGGCTAACCCACCCACTTGATGACCTCCTGCTCACTCCGCGGGTTAGTCCGTCCGCGAGGCGTCGTGTGTGGGTTATATTTGGGCATTTTGGGCGACATTTGGGCATTTTGTAGTGCCCACGGGGTAAAAAGTTGGTGAAAAACGGGCAAAATTATCTGGGCATTGCTGTGACGCGTGGGATTGTTTCTGTATTTCTCAACAATGAGTGAATTTAAATGGATTTATTTGTTGAAAAAGTTGTGCATTTCCTAATTATAACTGAATAAGATTTAGTAAACAATTATAATTTTTTATAACCAAAAAATTGCCGAATATTGTTGTGAAATATAAGTGTGGACATCTTGTTTTTATATATGTTAAATTTGTGTTTAAAAACACACAACTATAAAGAAGACATTTGTGGTTTAATTTTTGTGAAATGCTTTTAAGTTTATGTACTATGAGAGACGTAAGCATTTTATATATAAAAAAATACGAATTGAATTTGTGAAATTTCCCTTGATTGCCTAAAGGATTAATATTAGAGGACAGAAAAATAAACGGCTGACGTAATTTGCAAAATGTAAAATAAAAAAAAGTAATAAAGTGACATTTGAAAAATTGTCAAGTGCAAATACGTGAATGAACGCATTTCTTAAAAAAAAAATAGGTCTATTATCTTGTGTTTTTTCTTCAAATTAATGTTTACAGTGCGTGTTTTTCTTTCAGAATTTACAACCATAAACACACAGCTGGGTCTAAGTTATTAAAAATAATAATAAAAAAAAAACTTTATTTTGATATGTACTTTTCTCAATCTCTATGGATCCCCACTTTACAAAATCGACCTCAGACGAAAATCGCCGATAAACTTGACATCGGAGTTTGAAAATCGCTCAGAAAAAACTAAAAGATAAATAAATTACATGACAAAAAGAAAACCATTAATTTTTGCATCGTAGAAATTTGAAGAAACGCTGAAAATGATGAAGAAGAAAGTCGTCTTATCATTTCTACTCTTCCTGGTAAGTTTGCGTAATTCTGGTATTGATTTTCTTTTTAAGTCATAGGCCGATGGGGCTGGAATCCTCATGGTTTTATCTTGCCCAGACCCGATTGTAATACGAGAAATATGGGGATGTAAATAAGAGGTCAGGACTCATCACCATAAGACTGGAAAACAGAAACGAAGAGAATTCCACAGCCTGGAAATAGAGAAAAGGCCATGAACGTATATGCAAACCTGAGAATTATTATTATTATTATTATTATTATTATTATTATTATTATTATTATTATTATTATTATTATTATTATTATTATTATTAGATGGAATAAACCTAAAATAAATAGGGTTAATTGGATGATAATCCGGTGGCCTTGCTGTGGTTCCTTCTTATCACGAGGGTACATTTTGGTACACTGCCCTGGAAGTACTTGATAAGCCGGGCACTTAGTTAATTATATATATATATATATATATATATATATATATATATATATATATATATATATATATATAGAGAGAGAGAGAGAGAGAGAGAGAGAGAGAGAGAGAGAGAGAGAGAGAGAGAGAGCGTACAAGCCATTCATAGGTCCAGCAATAGTAGTAGTAGATGATTAGGTTACAGGCATAAAGGCTTTGGCCCTATAATGGCTCATCAGTTTCTCCCCCTTTTTTTCTTTTTAATGTTACATTCACTTATCATATTTCTTCCTGTGTGCCTGTTTATTACATCTAATTAAAATTCATGATCTATTTGGTCGAAATAACGCCATTGGTACATACGCACATTCATAAATTTGTGGTTTGACGGAGTCTCATCCTCCATTACTTACACAGTTCTAGACTCAGTATGCTTGTAATAAATGTATAAATGATATAATTGCACTTGGGCCTTAAATTTGTATCTATATTGCAAGGGAATCTAAGCCTTTAGGGCCTTAAATTTGTATCTATATTGCAAGGGAATCTAAGCCTTTAGGTCTATAATACAGTAGGGGGTAGGGGTGGGATGAAGGGTGGGTTCCCTAGGGCCTGTCCATATGGGCTCTCAATGTTCCAGTTATCTCAACCTTCCTGCGTTTGTTCCTTTCTATAATCCTCCTTTTTTTTGGAGGTGGGTCTAAAGGTGCCTTGTACGCTCATGAACAGTGATAATAATTACGTTTTGTCAATAAGTAATGCCTTTCTAAACTGTGGTAGTCATGCCTATATCGTATAAACAGTAAATTTCCTCAGTAACTCAGTATTTTCAGTTATCGGTGTCACCCGTTGAATGCCATAGACAAAAGTGACACTCAGCCTACCGTTTTCTTTTCCCCGGAACAGGCCGCGAGCTCTGGAACGCCTCTGCTGGAAGAGGACCTCCTCCTGGAGACGTCAGGCCCCGTCCACAAGTCCATCGTGTCCCGTCACAAGTTGGAGGAGGACCCTAACCTGGGTTGCCCTGAGGAGTGCGCTTGCGAAGGCGCCCCGATGAAAGCCGCCTCTTTCGTCCTGACCTGGATGACCTCTTGGGGCGAGGATGACCTTCCACAGTTGCATCCCAATGACGTAAGGCTCGATGACAAAGTTCGCGTTTGCCCTCTCAGCACTTTAGTGCGCGTTTTATTGATTTTAATTTGCCAGTCACATTCCTCGCAGTAGATGTTGGCAACGTTACGCTGAGTTGAATGTCGTAACTACTCTACAGTAGATGTTGGCAACGTTACTCTGAGATGAATGCTGTAACTACTTTATATAAACTTTTTCACTCTTTTTATGCTGATGGTACCATCTGTCTAATTTCTTCTCTCCTCAGGTAATGGAATCGGGAGACTTTGTAGTCTCGAGCACGGCCGCAGACGCAGAATTAGACGTGGAGGTCAGGGGGTTGCATGCGACCTGCGCCCTGATGCTGGAGACGAATCTGACTCAGCTGATCAGTGCGTTGCCACCACGTACGATGGTTAGTTTTCAGTCGGAAGAAAGAGCTGACTCGACTGGGCATGTAGTTATATCTAGTCAGTGTCTGTACGGTTGATAATTTGATTATGACTTCTAAAATAATAATTTATTTGTATTTTCCTTAATACCAGTCTGATGTTTTGGAAATAACGTAGTTGGCGGTACCTTTCATGTGGTGTACCAGGTTTAAGCCAAGCTGTAGACCTCTGTCTATGAATTCTAGAAGCTGATTCTACCATCGTGATTAGAATGAGCTGTAAATGAGTCTGGTTTGTTACTGTTTTGACTTAGCAACCCTCATGATCTTCCAGGTACTGAATCTCCTGCAAGCAGCAACGAGCGAACTGACAGTCATTGAGAGCGGACATCTTGCCCCCCTGAGAGAACTCAAGGCTCTCCATATTCAAGGATATGCGAGGAAAGAGGCAGTGCAGGTTTCCGGTTACTTCCCCAACCGCGTCGTAGACATGGTCGAACAGAAAGAGGAGCATAAGAAACTGAAAGAAGAAGACCAGGACCTCAAGCTGGCCCTTTCCGAAGACGCGCTGACATCTCTCGTCAACCTGCAGCTCTTAGACCTGCAGTACGTCCGTCTTGTAGCCGCTCTGGAGGGAGGGAGACTGAGGAGGCAGACTCACCCGGTGTCTTCGAAGACTCTGCTCGATTTGCCGATTCAGGAGTTCCTGTCTCTCACCGACCAGATCCGAGACCTCAATCTCCCCCCGGAGATCATGTCGAAGATACCGACTTTGCCGCCGGCCAGCGAGCTTCAGTCGGAAATCGAGATGATTCTCCTGGAAGAGCAGCAGAAGGAGAATGTTGTGCCTTACGACGTGTTCAAGTCGGAGTCTGACGCTATATTGGCGCCCTTCATATCTCAGCCGCAGTTGAAATACCTCCGCGTAGCTCACGCCAAGTTGGACCGCGTCGGGCAGGAGCTCTTGACAGGACTGACAAAGCTGCACACTCTCACTCTGGAACACAACCACATCAAAGTCCTGCCTACGGCGATGTTTGCCCCAACTCCAAACCTGAGACATCTCTCTCTAGCTCACAACAACATCTTGGAACTTGAGGGAAACACTTTTACAGGATTAGACAAGTTACTGACCCTAGATCTAGATCACAACAAACTGGATAGACTGGGCCCAGCCAGCTTCCCGAGTCTGCCTAGCCTCGCTACTCTGCGTCTTCTCAACAACCCTCTCACTCACGTGTTTCCCTTCACGTTCTCAAATGTCAACAACACAGAGCAGCTTCTCCTCGGCTCCAGAGACGTGTCGGTTGAACTTCACGTCGACACCTTCAGAGAACTGAACTTGCTGAAGGTTCTGCAGATCGAGAACACGACGTTCCTCTCGCTAAGTCGTGCTCTTCTAGAGGGGATGCCTTACCTGAAGGAACTGACTATCCACGGACACATCACCTCGGTCGATTTCGATGCCTTTACAGCCACTCCGAACCTGGAGCACTTGGACCTAAGCCACTGCCACCTCAGCTGGTTGTCACTGGACGCGTTCTTCGGCCTCAAAAACTTGCGTTACTTAGATCTAAGCAGCAATAGCCTTGACGAGCTCGCCCCGGGAACGTTTGACCACTTGTCGAGTCTGCGCGAACTGTACCTACACCGCAATAACCTCACGACTCTGCCTCTGGGGATCTTCGTGCTCGTTCCAGCTAAACTGATCCAGCTCCACCAAAATCCGTGGCACTGCACTTGCGACCTGTTCCAGTTGAAACCGACCATAACCAACAAGGTAATAGAAAATAACTTTCATCTTTGCTAAATGTAGTCATTAGTATAATAATTCCTTGAGATTATGAGTACTGTAAAAGATAACTCAGTAAATTTACTTTCACCTCTTGCTTTCAGAGTGAATTTCTGGGTGAAAAATGAGGCAATGCTTTCACTTTTCATTGATAGCACTTTCACTGTGAAAGTAGTTCTTTCAGTCTGCTGAAGACAGTCATTTCACTTCATACAGTTCTAGTATCAGTTTTGCTCGATCATACGGAAATTATTGACATTATCAAGTAATCCTCCATTTTTAATTCTACTCCTTCATTTGTTGTGGTGCCAGTTTTAGTGGCCATAATCAATCATCCAGGTACTTCAATCAATCAGTTCCTCCTTTTCAGGTGAGACAGCCTGCATACACGACCTGCAGGTGGGAGGAAACCCAGGGAACGGTCTGCACCAACGAGGACCCTGTCCACCTGAGGTACGACTCCAGGGTGGCTCCAATTTGCACCTCTCCTCCCCAGCACGCTCACTTCGACGTCTTCCACGTCACCACCCGGAGGCTCAAGTGCCCCAAGCACTTCTTCGACCCGACCCCCCCTAGCCCATCCCGCGCGAAGGAGGTCGCGGGACCCGAAAAGGAAGGCGAGGAACCCGAAGCCATCATCGTTTCTGAGGAAGAGCCGAACTGGCTCCCGCTGACCGCTTTCTCCGCAGCTCCCGATGAGGTCAAGGACCTGCTGAGGATCGCGGAGGAGGAGATGCCCGAGGATGCCTACGCCCCCCTCACGGAGGAGGACTTCGAGGAGATGGAGAGGGAGAGGGAGCACATCAAAGAGGTCCAGCTCAAGCTAGAGGACACGGAGGAGATGCGGCTGGAGCACATGGACTCCAGGAGGAGGGTCGGGTTCCGGACCAAGTCGGACGACGAAGACGACCAAGAAGAAGAAGAGGAGGAAGAGGAAGAGGAGGTGGAGGAAGAAGAGGAGGTGGAGAGCGTGAGCTTCGTGAGCCTGTCGGACGGCGCGGAGATGCCCCAGGGGACGAAGGCAAGACCTACCTCAGGTCGTTCGAGAAGGCGACGATGAACCGACAGATGAGGAACTACCAGAGCTGGAAGGCGAAGGAGAAGGAGAGGATGGAGGCGGAGAGGCAGCAGCAGACGAAGGAGAAGCGGCTGAGGAAGGAGACGTACAGGCGGAGGCTGGCCGGGGAGAAGAGGCGGATCAAGCAGCAGATAGAGGCGGAGAGGAGAGCGATAAGGGAGAAGAAGGCGCAGCAGTTACAGGAGTTCCTGAGGCAGCAGACGGATTAGTTTTTTAGTTGTTTTCGTAATTTAACGATGTTTTTTATAGACTCTAGGATCTTAAAATGTTACGTTAGGGAATAAATATTGGTTTTTGAGTACTGAAGAAAATACCACAAGCATTTGAAAGTGAATTTATGGATTAAAACATGTTTAATGTTTCTCATTAAATTGGAAATTTTATCTTTCCACAATGACATTCGAAAATGAGTAATGTTTCTCATTAATTATGTACTGTTTCTTAGCAAATTGAAAAGTTAAAATCTTACCATAATGACATTTGAAAATGAGTAATGTTTCTCATTAATTATGTAATGTTTCTCAGCAAATTGTAAAGTTAAAATCTTACCATAATGACATTCGAAAATCAGTAATGCTTCTCAGCTACTTGCAGAAACTAATCTTACAATAAGGACATTAAAAAATTTGCAATGTTTCTCAGTAAATTGCAAAAGATTAATGTCCTGAATGTCGTAAAAATAATGATTTTGAGAACCAATTCTCACACAAGACATGCTGTTCAATCTGCGATTGGGAATTTTCTGCATTCCTATGTGTTTCCCAGCTCAGTTAGACTTCATTATTGAGAACTATTATTAGGATTAGGCAACAGTAAATTCATAAATCATATAGGTACAAAAATAAGCATATGTGATTGTCTAGGTTATTTGTATACAAATTATCAGTATTTATGTTTTTGTAAGTTTATTTAGAATATATAAAACATACAATGCACACAATATATATATATATATATATATATATATATATATATATATATATATATATATATATATATATATATCACATAATATGGCTTCATTGAAAGTATGACAATAAATTATCAATTGTGATATGACATTTGATATGAAAACAAGACAAATTATGTAAAATAAAATATGACATTGGTATATTCTATCATGTTCTATCAGATAGAAAAAAATTGACATGTAACTTGTTACGTGTCGTATAATATAATTTATACAATGCATGACTGGAAAATTTAACTGGTATAATGACATTCCACTGAAACATGACATTAAAAATGAAACTGGGTTTATGAATCAGCAAAAATATGTCATGTATATGTATATTTATGGCTGGTTGCATAACGTGCAATATGAGATATGAAATATTCAAGGTGTGTATGAGAATATGACATGGAATAAATATATGACATTCCTCGGAAAACATGTTTTAATGTAAATTATTGAAAATATATTTGTAAATTAAAATGTAACATGTTACAGGGCGTTATTAAAATTATATTTAATAAATAAACAAATACAATGGGTAATATAAATTAGCACTGGAAATATATAAGGAAATTTGAACATACAAATAACACATTGAATAATTAACTCGGTCCTTTTTTGTATACTCTCTCTCTCTCTCTCTCTCTCTCTCTCTCTCTCTCTCTCTCTCTCTCTCTCTCTCTCTCTCTCTCTCTCTCTCACAAACTGGCCCACGATCATAACTACGCATTTGTTACAAGTTTACAATTACGAACAATAAATATATTTATGGCAACTTTTTGTGTTTAGTTTTACTAATAAAAGAACGATTATAACCAGTGAATTGTTTTTGTATATTTCCCTTTTTATTCCTTCTCGTATCTGGAAATAATGTATACGAGAATTGCTTAATTAAAAGCCCCAAGCAATTTTTTAATTGGAATTCAGTCTCATTTACCGTTTTGAAAAGTTTCTTTTTTGAACGATTATTTTTTGTTTACTTTTTTATTTTCTGAAAGAAATGATGGCTGCTGGGAGTTTGTCTCTACGTACGACGTAAAGAAAATTGAAGAATAAACAGTTATAAATACAAATTACGTTAAAAGAATGCTGATATTTATATTATATCTATTTTAAAATTAATATTAATATAATAAATTATAATATTTATGAAAAATTAGATAAATATAGACCATAAAAATGATTATTTTTCGAAACATCCGCAGAAACAAGTGTCAGACTCTCAACGTAAACAAAACGCAACCAAATCAGCTGAGATCGGCAGTTGTACCAAACTCAACACTTAATCATGAGTTATTAAAAATTAATAAATGAGCATTTAAAGTCATAAATATAATTTAATTATATTTATGTATTCTGTATATATAATACATATAATTCCAAACGACTTAAAATTCAAATCAAATTAATAATTGAAAGCAAACATTCCACATCGATGTTGGCAACACCGCGAATCCCATCCCTCCTTTATTTACGTTTTGGCTTTCCGGAGGAGTCGGACCACGGTCGACCTCGAATACCCCTACGAAGATGCCCGCAGTGAGTCCTGCGAAGGATTTCCTCGCCGGGGGCTTCGGCGGCATGTGCCTCGTGGCCGCTGGGCATCCCCTGGACACCATAAAGGTGAGAAAAGGCGGCGAAATAAGGCGGTACCCTTAAGCCTATTGGGGGTCGGGCGAAGCCGGCGACGGGGATCTGACCTTAAAATATTTATTCGTATTTTTTATTTATTATTTATTTATGTATGTTTGTATTTAATGTGTTTTTTTTTGCCGTATTTTTGTCAGTATGTGGTGTTTCTAAGCTTTAGAATGTATTAATATTTAAATATGTTATTTAAATTTATTTTTTACAGGTTATGACGTTTAGGGGAACATGGCGTCGTAATATTTATATATTTATTTATATATATATTTGTATTTAAGGTGTTTTTTGCCACATTTTGGTGGATATGTTATTTAAATAATTTGTTTATGGTGAATATATTATTTAATTCATTTTTTACCAAGGCTATACAATTTAGGGGAACCTGGTACCGTAATATTTTTATATATATTTATATTTAAAATGTTAATTTAAGTGCTACATCCTGGTGGATATATTAACATTTAAATATGTTATTTAATTTTATTTTTTTAGAGGCTAAGAAATTTAGGGGAAACCTGGCACCTTATATAGGCTATTTGTTTATTTGCTTATATATATTTATATTTAAGATGTTAAATACCACAATTTGGTGAATATATTAGTATTTAAATATGTTATTTAAATTGATTTTATGAAGGTTACGAAATTTAGGTCTATTTAGGCCTGTTTTTTTAATTTATATTTCTTATTTAAGATGTTAAGCGCTATGTTTTGGTGGATATGTTATTTAAGTCGTTTATTTTTGTTGAATATATTATTTAGCACAGTCTGGTTTTATGCCTAGTTGAGATCACCCGTAGTCCACGGTAATGACATAGCCTATGACACCGAACGTACTCGACAGCTTAGTCCCGGGGGCGGGGGGAGGTATTACGTGGCACGCTCGAGTCTTTGATACCTGATAGGGATTTGTGCGGCATTGCTGGAAGAACTGGTTCGTTTCGAAAGTTCTGATTTAAATGTGCGATTACGGCAACGACCGCGGATGTCGGGCCGAGCCTTTGCAGGTTAGGCTATTATGCATTTGTATTTATATAATTAGCTGATTTTTCAAGGTATTGTATTGTAGTTTTGCCTACTTTTACATTATGCCAGACCACATATTAGCTTCTTATAGATATCGTACGTTTTGCGAGTTCCTCTGCCAGCGTCAAGCCGATATAAGCATGTACTGTATTGATATTGACCAGATTTAATTATAATATTACAATTTTACATATGATATTACACATAATATAATATAATATACCAGATACATTAATACGTTTACAGGAGACCTAACGTCCAGGCAGACTTATTCATGGAAGTAATTATTAAATTGCTTTACCAGAATCTTAGGGATTCAGCTGCTATAGGATTTAGGTCTCTGAAGCCTTTTAACAGTTGAAACAAGCCTTGAAGTCTTGAAAGATTACTTTGTTGCTGAAGTTACATTTCTGTCTCTCTTAAAATGCAATTGCTGCTTGCTACTGCTAGCCTTGAATTTGACTTTTGGTCAGAATAAGAAAAAAAATCAACACATTCACCGTGTAATCTTGATAACGAGCAGAAAAAACAACGAAAGCGAATTAAGTCAAATTAAGGATTTTGTTTTGATAGGCTACTTCAGGTTAGCCTGCAAGTATAGGGTTAGGCTGCAAGCATAGGGTCAGGCTAGCATTCTTTACCTGTCATCGCAGCTTTTTTGTTAATGTGAAATTAAATGTATTTTTGTTATACTTGTTGTATTATATGATTAAGGGTTGTAGATTGTGCCATTTATGAATTGTATTTGTTGTAGTTTCAGTACAGACCTCAAGTACATAAAAACTAGATTTTGTAATCGCAATCACAAATACATTACTGAAATTTGTCAACATAAGTTTCAAAATTGCCGAATGTCGAGAATTTAGACTTTAGCAATGTTTTTTCTAAAAAATAGGATAATTAATGTAGGGGTGTGCAAGTTTTTGTTTCAAAATTAACCAGTACGTAACCATTATTGTGTGTTGTGTACAGTGTATGACGGTAAGGGAAGGAAACACCGTGTCAAAAAACTGCTACGTGTGAAAGAAGACAGTCAAAGATTTTACATACAAGGATAGATTAAGAACAAAACAAGGTCGAAAAGCAGGCAAAAAGTACCCAAGAATATATTACAGAGCAAGAAAGTGTATCTTATGAATTTTTTTACCTTGGTGGGCGAGGA
Source organism: Macrobrachium rosenbergii (assembly GCF_040412425.1). Classification (NCBI taxonomy): domain Eukaryota; kingdom Metazoa; phylum Arthropoda; class Malacostraca; order Decapoda; family Palaemonidae; genus Macrobrachium; species Macrobrachium rosenbergii. The sequence continues at coordinate 13,626,422 of NC_089773.1, forward strand.
ATATCTTGTCGCTGTCTTCCCATTTTGATAGTACTGTACAGTAAACCCCCCGGTATTTGCGTTCTCATGGTTCGCGGACTCACGCATTCGCGGGTTTCTCTGTGGAACATATCTAGCAATCATTCGCGGAAAATTTGCCCATTCGCGGTATTTTTCACCGAGAAATATTCACTAATTACTGTATTTTCATATAATTTTCATGAATAAATGCATTTTTTGTGATAAAACTATTAAAATACTCAGGTGTAAGCATTTTTACAGGGTTTTTCTTGGTTTAAGCTATCAAAATGGGCAGTTCTGAGTGTTTTTAGAGGGGATTTTAAGCATTTGCAGATTTGACCTATTTGCGGGGGGCTGTGGGACGCATCCCCCGCGAATATGGGGGGTTCACTGTATATATTTTCTTGGACTAATGGTTGCACTAAATACGGTGTTTGTTATCCCGATCTTCATGCCATTTTCACAATGGCTGACGACAAACTTGGTACTCTTAATTCTTTGCTGTGGCGAACAGAAGCTTACTCAATTGTAGGGAACGCACCCATATCGTCCCCTTGTGTCTGGTTTGAGAATTGATAGCTGGTATCATTTTTCGAAATGATTGTGCTACTACCCTGCCAAATTGGAAAGACCTCCCTTAACCCAGAACTGTGCTGAGGGGAAAATGAGATGTATAGGCGTTAATGATGATGGGTCTACTGCCATTTAGGTATGGCATTGCATCACGGGTCAAACCTTGCATAATACTGCGTTAACTTTTAATGTTTTCTAAAGCCAGGTTTGGCTTTGCAACCCCTAAGGAATGTTTTGATAAGTTATCCCATCACTTTGAATTAGGAATCCCAAAATAGGTAAGAGTCCCCTTTGACAGGGTAACATAAAATCGTCACCTCTGCTTGCGTGCGTGCTGCGGTAGGTTAGGTTAGCTTTTGGTAGTCTAGTTAAGAGTAATTGAGGTTAGTTATTCCCAATAAGAATTTTGTAATTGCTCTTCAGATTTTGCTGATGACAGTCATATAGAAACTTGGTATGATTATTAAATATATTCCTGTACGTTTTTTTGTTATTTCTGACCTGAAAGGAATTGGTTCATGACCTTTATTAGTGACGAATGAGACCACATCCATTCGATGGACATTTGTGTACCAGAACGTGGTCAGAGCCCGAAGACCGTTGTATGTCCTTCCAGCAATCACGGTATGACATTGTACACTAAAGACCCTGTGTACCCAATTCGTAAACCACCAGGAACTGGATATTGGAACCGAAATGTGTCTTTTTCACGTTGAAATGATCAGTTTAGGGTCAGGCATCCTTGACAGGCTCAGTCGTTGCATGATAAGTCTCCTGGAATGACTTTTAAGGCAGATTGAAGAACTCACAGTGAGGGAGGGAGAGATATTGCAAAATAAGTTATCGATTTGGCATTCTTACAAGTATGTATACTGCATGAATAATAATACAATAGTAATGATAATGAATAATATACAGTACATACTGTACTGTATTATATTTGTACTGCAGTACAGTATACTGTATTTAGGTGATAATTGGTTGGATCTAGTTAGTCACATCTATTGTGTATAAAGACGTTGGGTTGGAACCTCATTTTGGAATGAGCCCCACCTTAGGGAGAAAAAGGATTGCACTGTAAGTGTAGGAAATCTCTCTCTCTCTCTCTCTCTCTATACATATATAAATAATAACAAATATGGTCTCTTCAGGAAACAGATTTTAGCCCAGATTTACAGCCACAGAACACCACGACCTACTTACTACTCAATACACACTGTATACACCCAAGTGTAGAAGGTGTAGACATGTGTATAGGGCCAAATGAAAGACGATTAAATCTACACTTTTTAGAGAGTGTACACCCAATCTTGTGCTGGTCACGTGTCCACTCAGGTACTGTGGAAGAGATATAGACGCCATTAGACCCAACCTGCTCTTGCTGGGGGCTGCGGGGTTAGTACCCCCCCTCCCCCTCTTCTCCTACTCCTGCTGAGCAATCCGGTCCTGCTTGAGGCACTGAAGGAGAAGTGACCCTGCTGATTCTTCTGCTGGATAGTAGGAAGTGTGAGGCGGGGGGCTGGTTTAAGGAGCTGTCTCTGCTTATGTGTTAGAGGCTTATTTGTTTATTTATTGATTTGTTATATATATATATATATATATATATATATATATATATATATATATATATATATATATATATATATATATATAGAGAGAGAGAGAGAGAACAACCAGTGAAATTCCCTTTTGAGTTTATTTGAGATATGCACATATTATGGTGTCATGACTTTGGGATATATTCTCTCTCTCTCTCTCTCTCTCTCTCTCTCTAATAAAAAAAAACCGGTACAGTGAAAGGAATAAAGTACGATAAAAAAAATGCTTCCTTTAGGGGCCACATATAATTTTACCTTTCCTGTAATTTACATTCTCTCTCTCTCTCTCTCTCTCTCTCTCTCTCTCTCTCTCTCTCTCTCTCTCTCTCTCTCTCTCTCTCTCCAATAGGCCTACAAAAAGTTAGCAGCTGTAAAAGCAACCTCTATATTAGACTACTTAAAAAAAGTTAACCTTGACTGAATAAGAATATAATGAACTGCTACTTTTTAAAGTAGCATAAGTAGCACCCCTCTCCCTTCCCCCCTCCCCCTTAAGTAGCATCGGGCATAAGCCGAGAGTTGAACTAGAACTAGTCTTATGTCTCCTCTCGTAGTGAACGGTTATCGTAAAACCCACCGCGCGTGCGCCATATTGTCGGCGTTCGTTTCCGCGCGTTTTGGCTTCGTTTAGTTTTTGTTAGTTTATTTCTTATTCATTCGGTTGAATTGGTTATTAACGTTTAAATCATGCCGGATAAAGCATCGCCATTGAAGGATTTCCTCGCAGGCGGCGTGGGCGGTTCGTGTACCGTCATCGTGGGCCAGCCGTTAGATACAATCAAGGTAAAGATTGCAAGGTTTCGAACGGAGCCTGGACTTTCGTAAAATGTCAAAGTCTTGACTGACGCTTCGATTTTTTTTAGTTAATTTAAAGGTATTTAAATGTCAGGCTTAAAAAAAAGACTAAAATTATTTTATAAAGCTCAGGCTTATTTTTAATTGACCTTGTTCGTGTTTTAGGCTTTTTAAAAATAATTTTCAAGTGAAATTTATATTTATTGTTTTATTTATGTTCATTATCGGCCTATTTTACGTATTATACATCTCTCTCTCTCTCTCTCTCTCTCTCTCTCTCTCTCTCTCTCTGGACGGAGTATAACCATGAAATTTCATTTTATCTGATAAAAAGATTAAGAAAGATTGAAGGTAGTGTACCTGTGAATATGTATGTATGTGTACTTTATACATAACTGTATACATGTGTTTACACGTAATTGTGTATGTATACATATACAAAAATTCATACACATTTATTAATACATTAATTATATAGTTGTCATTTCTGTAATGGGCACGTTTAATTTACAAGGTTATTTAACTTTTCTTGTTATTTGTTATATATTTGTTATTAAAGTTATGATTGTGAATAACAAATAAAAAATCATTCTTTTTTTCATCTTGTAACTTGTTTAATTTTGAAGTCTTAATAATTCTTTATCTGTCAGTCTTATCAATAAATCCAGACTGATCATATCAAGGTACAATAAACAATTTTTTTAAAGCCATAAAAAATCGAACTTGGCATCTCGTGATCAGCTGATTTGGGTGAAAGTTGCCAATTATAGTTTTATTTTTGTTTCGAAAGACTAAAGAATATTTTTTCTATTTAATTTTTGTTATTGTTTAGGGATTATATTTTTGTATGGATAGTATCCTAATTCCCCAGGACTCAAATTAAAGGACCCAGATCCTTTTAGGTAGGATTTCAGGGGAGAGAGAGAGAGAGAGATCGGAAAGTTACTGTGCCCAAGGGATCATTTTGGGGAGGTTTTGACTCTACCTACCTTGGCCCTCGCTCTCTCTCTCTCTCTCTCTCTCTCTCTCTCTCTCTCTCTCTCTCTCTCTCTCTAAGACATTTGGGAAACTAAGTTGGCTTTTTCTCTCTCGTAAATCAGTGATTAATGCACCCACTCACAACTCAGCTGTTGTAGGTTGCAGCCAAGAGAGAGAAAGATAAAAAAAAAAAAATATATTTAATATTTTACCTATTAAATTTTGTGGCGTAGCAACAAACAGCATTGAGCCATCTCGCTCGGCAGTGAGTGAAAGCAGTCGGAATCAGCAACTTGCAGTCAGCAACAGAGTGGGCAGGATTGCAAGAAGAAGCTGGCTTAGGAAATCTTTACACAATGCTTTATTCTGGTGGTGTTGTTTTTGGAGGAGAGTCTCTCTCTCTCTCTCTCTCTCTCTCTCTCTCTCTCTCTCTCTCTCTCTCTCTCTCTCTTTCTCTTTATATTTTATTTTTCTCTCCATTGATCCACTGTATATACTGATTCTCTCTCTCTCTCTCTCTCTCTCTCTCTCTCTCTCTCTCTCTCTCTCTCTCTCTCTCGTCATTCTGATTATCGTGATGTGGTTCTGTATCAGCAGTGCCAGTGACCTCGTGGGGTCAAATAAGGTCAGATAAGGTCAAAGTCATTTTGGTTATTGAACTCTAGAGAGAGAGAGAGAGAGAGAGAGAGAGAGAGAGAGAGAGAGAGAGAGAGAATGTCACCCAAAAGGAAAAGAAAAAATATAAAATAAACACGCTCTCTCTCTCTCTCTCTCTCTCTCTCTCTCTCTCTCTCTCTCTCTCATTTTTCACATAGAACATGCAATATCTCTCTCTCTCTCTCTAATTTTTCACATAGAACACACAGTCTCTCTCTCTCTCTCTCTCTCTCTCTCTCTCTCTCTCTCTCTCTATAATTTTCACATAGAACACGCAACCCCCCTCTCTCTCTCTCTCTCTCTCTCTCTCTCTCTCTCTCTCTCTCTCTCTCTCTCTCTCTCTCTCTCTCTCTCTCTCTCTCTCTCTCATTAGCTCCCCATTCAACTCAGTTTCCTTCCTTGAGACTTCCACAGTTAGGGAAAGTGGTTGTCAGAAGATGAGTGCGGCCTCTGAAGAGGCTTTTCAATGCTACCTCTTGAGAGGTAAAAATAAAATCTTTACTTAACCTCCTTGTGCTGGCTTTGTCTGTCCGTCAACACTTTTTCTGTCCGCCCTCAGATCTTAAAAACTACTGAGGCTAGAGGGCTGCAAATTGGCATGTTGATCATCCACCCTCCAGTCATCAAACATACCAAATTGCAGCCCTCTAGCCTTACTAGTTTTTGTTTTATTTAAGGTTAAAGTTAGCCATAATTGTGCTTCCGGCAGTGATATAGGATAGGCCACCGCCGGGCCATGGTTAAAGTTTCATGGGACGCGGCTTATACAGCATTATACCAAGACCACCGAAAGATAGATCTGTTTTCGGTGGCCTTGATTGTACGCCGTAGCAGCTGTACAGAAAACTCGATTGAACCGAAGGAACTTCGCCACATTTTTTACTTGTTATTTTATAAATTCTTTTCCAGACTTTTAATTAAAGTAATTTAGTCTTTTCACTGCTCCTGAGAGGTAAAAAAAAAAAGTATATTTAACCTCCTTTGGATATCATTGTGTAACCAGGAATTAAAATAAAACTATGCTTTAATGCTTGAAGCCATTGTTGTTTTACATAATTCTTCTCAAGACTTTTCAAACAAAGTCTATTGTAGTTTTTGTCCATTCCGGATAATCTATTGGACTTTCCGCCTTCAGGTGCGACTGCAAACGCAGCCCAAGCCAGAACCAGGCCAGAAGCCATTGTACCTTGGGACGTGGGATTGCGCATTGAAGACCGTCCGTAATGAAGGTTTCTTGGGCCTCTACAAAGGTGAGATTATTGCCATTTAGGGGTAAATTTAGCGTGCGTGTTATTTTCTTGGGAGTTCTCAATATAACGTGTGAATTGCCATTTTTGGGGGTGGTTAAATTTAGCATGCATGTTTTTTTGCATGAGTTCTCTACATTATGTGTGATTTTTTTTTTTTTTTTGTGAGGATAATTATGAGAAAATTACAGGTACGTACATGGTCATAATTTAGTGTAATTTTCTTAGAGTTTTAAAATTCTCATCCGAACAGGAAGACAAAATGCTTTCATGCCTCCCTGATGAGTGTACAAATCATGATTCATTAGGCTGATTAAGTTATTGATAACATTATTGATGCAATATACTGGATGCTTGATAAACTGTCATATAGAAATGTCATAATTTCGAGTCATTTTCTTACAGTTTAAATAAAACTCGCACTCGACCAGAGCTAAATCCACGGAAAAACAAACTCATAAATGCAATTCTTAAGTAAAATGTAAAGCGTAAACCGTTTCCAACAGGAATGGCAGCTCCGCTAATTGGCGTGACTCCCATGTTTGCCGTCTGCTTCCTCGGCTTTGGCATCGGCAAGAAGCTGCAGCAGAAGCACCCTGACGAGGCCCTCACTGCCGCCCAGCTCTTCAATGCCGGCATGTTGTCGGGCGTCTTCACCACGGCCATCATGACTCCCGGCGAGAGGATAAAGTGCCTTCTGCAGGTGTGTTGCAGCGCAGGAATGGTGTATCACCTACAGTATGTGTTAGGTTGGGGTCTTAAGGGAGTACTGAAGGTTTTTTAGCAACGTTATTTCATTTTTCAATTGTATTTCGTTCTGTCCGTGCTTCTATTCTTGCCTGTTATTGCAGATGAATGTTTTTGTGCCTTCCTGACGATTATGCAAATTATGATCCATTGGGATGATTAAATACAGTAAGGATACAAAACGTTTAGCCAATTTGACATAAGAGACTTTTCCCACTTTGCCACCAGAGATCCATAAAAATCTTAGAGCGTAAGTTTTAAATAAAAATGTTGCAGTTTACCAAATATAGAATGAATGAAGAACAGTTTAGTCTCGTCCAATTTGCCATAACTGGATAGAAATATTTCCCGGAGAGGTTGACTGAAGGACAAAGAATCGGCTTCATACATGTTGGGTTGTAAATTTGTATTTTATGAAACCTTTATATTCATGCAGTTTTATATCGTTCGGAAAATTTATACTTTCTTAGCTTTATATTGGAAGCTGAATTTAGTTGACAGATATTTCAGAAGTACAGTTGCGTATTTTATAACGTAAAGCATAATTTCTCTGTAAGTCAGATTTGACATTCAACATTTTTCATAGGAAAAATTAAGACTGAATTTTGTTTTTTCAAGGTTCAAGCTGCAGGCACAGGGCCAAAGCTCTACAACGGACCCCTTGACGTTGTAAAAGTCTTATACAGAGAAGGAGGTATTCGTAGCATATACAAAGGGACATGTGCTACGCTTCTCAGAGGTATGGAATATTTACATTTTACAGTTTCTGTTGGAAGTGGGTTAAATAATTTTGGAAATACGGAGAGAAATAAAAGAGGCTTCTCCATTATAGGGGGTAGTGCCGTCAGTGCACCTCACGCAGTGCACTGTAGGCATTACTTAAGGTTCTTTTCAGTGTCCTTTTGGCCCCTACTGCAACCCCTTTCATTCATTTTACTGTACCTCCATTCATATTCTTTCTTCCATCTTACTTTCCACCCTCTTATAACAATTGTTTCTTAGTGCAACTGCGAGGTATTCCTCCTGTTACACCCTTTAAACCTCTTATTCTCAATTTTCCTTTCAGCTGTGAATGACCTCATAGGTCCCAACACTTGGCCTTGGTTGTATATATTCTATCCTTTCCATTATGGAAGTGAATCGTACCAAAAATTGATACAAAATAAATTATCAGACCTAAAAAAGCCCAGTTATATTAACCCTTGCCAAAATCACAGTACATTCAAGTCACAGGAAGGATCATTACTTATACATTAGTATATAATCATTACTTTTGTATTTTTGAAAACGTCATCAGCGTATATTTCCTAGTCAGCCGTACATTACACTGCAAAAAAAAATACATGGGATAAAAAGCTCATTTTCGCCACTTCTCTCAGATGTCCCAGCATCGGGCATGTACTTCATGACTTACGAGTGGCTGAAGAGAGCACTTGCCCCGGAGGGCAAGGCAGGCGACTTGAGTCCGCTGCGCGTCATTGTCGCTGGTGGCTTGGCGGGCATGTTCAACTGGCTCGTGGCTATTGGACCTGATGTTCTGAAGAGTAGATTGCAGACAGGTATGGTACATGTCTGTTTTTTTAAGAAGTTCATACTTCTTGTGTATAAAAGTATAGATGCTAATTTAGAGTTTCACAAAATGAAATGCATTTATAAGGTTGCTATAGTAAGATAGTGGCCTTCAATTTGAAGTTTTTTGGCTAAAAATTCTTTTATACAGTATTCACAAATATTAAGCTACAAATATGATTTAATATCCAGTTCATTGTACCCTGGGAATAACTTCCACCCAAAGGAATTACAATTGATAAGTGCTTCTGCCCCATCCAGGATTCAAACCTGGGCATTTTGGTATTTTTGGGACTGTTTGTATGTGTATTGTGAGTTCTACATTGTTGCTATACTGAGTTGAGAGAGTACATTTTAATAAATTGTTATATTAGGTAATAAGAATGTACAGTACATAAATTCATCTGATTTGGCATTGCCCCTCTTATCAATTTTTTAGACAAATTGATATACGCATTTGTTTTTGAGAATAAATAAATGTTATCAATAGCATTTTCATGGTAATGTTTCACATTTACTTATGTGTAAGTGGATTTTAGCTCCATTTAAACACGGGAATGGAATTGTTTGCTGTTTCTGGAATAGTTTTTTAATATTAAGATATATTTTCTAGTACATGTATTAAATATTTATATATAAATTTAAATCAAGGTAATGCACAGATAGGTACACTAAGGACAGAGTTAGTTGCTTCCATTCTTGCAGAACTTAATTGGGGTAGTACTGATTTGACTGGAAAGTCTTGATTTTCGCACTATTTTCCATGATGAAGCGGAACTCATTTTTCATCCATATTGTTACAGGGCTGAGAAATGGCATTTACAGTTGTGTTTTATGCCATCTTTTGCAACTAGGGTCTCGTTAAATACGTGGTTAGACGTGTCTAATTTTTACATGACCTAAGTCATGTCTTCGTGTGGAGTTAGCTGATGAAGTCTTGCAACGTTGATGTTGATATTTCTCCCTACCATATTCTCTACCTAGCCTTCGTTCTTCGACTGTACATTCATATTCTGTGTAAACACCTCGTTCACCTGTGACTTTATAGACTGTTTCCAAAATTTCGGTAACTTTCAGTCACATCCTATTATCTCTAATTATTCTTTCTGTCCCCTTTAGAATAAGTGACTACACTATCTTAAATTGTCTAATATTTTAAGTTCCAGTCTTTCTAAGTTTTATTTTCATAAATAACTTTTGTGATCGTGACAGTAAAATTTATATGTAAGAGGGTATTTGCAGTCATGATAGGTTAAAACCTAACATAAACACCTTATGTCATTCTGCTGTTAAGAGTTCATTTGCAATGAATGTTCACCTTGGTGTCTTGCGTTGGACATCATCTAATTTCTTGCTCTCGTTTTTTCATCTTGGATCATGTAGCGCCCTCTGCGTGGGTGCTCTGATCGTCCCACAGGGCCATAGATTAAATTTATTTAGGGTGGAGTCTACAAGTGACAAGGCTGGACAGGAATAGAATTTCTGTTTCTTGAGCTTTTCATTGGAGCATTCAGCAAGAGCTAGGTATATCACGAATATAGATATTTATTCATATAGAAAAAGTAATTTTATATAATCGTATATTTTTGTGAGTGCAGTATTGACTTTTAGAAAGACTTTCAGAATGCGTATAGAAATATGTCATATTTTTTGTATCGTCATCAGTGTTATGTGGCACTGTTTGAAAGATATATATACCGGCCATTAAGTGAATTGCTGGGTTCTTGATAATGTCTTGCCCTTATGGCTGTTGGATTAACTACCCCACAGAAAAATCATAGATATTTTCTCAGAACTGAGATCAAGACAATGAATATGGTCTTATATCTTGCTTGGCAGTGTGAGAATAAAAACTTAAAAGATTGAAACGTGATGATGAACCTTTTTTTGCTGGGTAATGACAGCTGCCTGCGAGCTATGACAAAATAATATACCAAGGAAACATGGTATAGGCTGTGTCCCAGATTTGATTGGCCAAGGGAACGTAGAGTATGTTAGCGTAGCAGTCTATCATGTCTTCAAAGGAATGTTTGACTTGATGTCTCTGGAGTAGAGAGTCAACTTTATGACAGCCAAACACAATTACAAACTGGAAGTAGAGATGGGTGCTCTTTCGAGGTGCGAGTGGATTTGACGCAATGCTTTCATGACTGGGAGAGGGGAATGCTTTTGAAATAGAGTAAAAGTACTGTACTTTGTACAGAAGCCAGTCAAATTATGAATTGACTAGGATGTGTAATCTACATTGAGGCCAGTGCTTAGTAGACCTTCCGGACAGATAATTCAAGGCAGAGTAGATTGCTTTTTGATTGAGCAAAGTTGTATTTTTCAGTTGCAAGGATACTATTTTCAAGTGTCTTATCACAGATAGGAAAGAAAGGCCTATCATGGCGAATGTCTCGTATTCTTTAAAAGTCTGTTTAAAATATCAGGTAAGATGGAGCAAAAGGAGTGAAATTTTCAGGGATTCCCGTTTATAGACTTGTAAGTAGATAAGTTTGAAAACAGTTTTGTTGGAGGTCAGATCTGGATAATGAAGTAAAATAAAATGAAATTTAGGGGGAGAATTTCTATTGAACTTTTGTACGGGTCAGGTTTTAACATCTGCGTTGTAACTTGGGGGTTTAACCAAAGTTATATTCATTCAATTGTGACTCGTAGAGTAATATTCAACTGTAATTTAATTTTTTTCCAACAATATACCTCCTAAGTTCCACAACGGCTGTGCGTTAGGACTGTGTCCAGTCTTGTCAGCGAGTGTAGGCTCTCACTGCTCCGTAAGATTTTATCTTTGGCCCAAAACCCTTCCCCCCCCCATCCTTCTTCAGGTGCTGTCTGTTATAGATTACGCCAAGTAAGTCGTGTCGTATCTTGTTTAAGTGGCACCTTGTAGTGTCTGTAGCCATCTTTTGTTTTGTTATTTTTCATGAGTTTTATGGAAGCTGAATGGTTTCCCAATAGGCATACAAATACATTATGCCAATTATGTAGGGAGAAGATTTCTTTATCAATAGGTAATTAGGCCTAGTTCCTCCGAAAATGCAGTTTTTGCTAGTTATTATTGAGCATATCGAGTTAGCTCCTTAGCCGAGGCCTTTTGACCCTCGTAGTATGAAAGCTGGTTATAAAAACCTGATTACCCAAATCTCTACTTCCAGTTTTGATTTTGTTTTAGCTGCCTTAGATTTTTCATTTAATTGTTCGACGGATTAACTTGAGGCTTTTGGTCACGTGTAGTCAGTGTGTTTACCTTTGTAAAATTTGTAGTGACTGCTGCATTGTTTGTAAAAAAAAAAAGATGCCCTTTTTAACAAAATAAAAGTTTAACGAGAAGAGTAATTTCAAGATATGTAGACCTTGCCCGATTTGGTCTGCAGTGAGAGGTAAGAATTTGCAAAAGGTAAAGTCAGAGGAGTTGGACAGCCAAGCAGGAAGAAACAAAAGGGAGAGGTTAAAGTAAAAAAGCAGAAATTAATGCGGCTGGAGCCTGGGAGCGTTCGTTTACGTCTACATCGTACTTTTGAAGTCGCATTACGAGCGGTACTCCAAAGATACACTACTAGATAGACACTCACGACAGAATTGCAATTTTTGTTATGATTTGACCCCTAAGCAATTGTGTATTTTGATGCTATATAAAAAGTTGTTTGCTCATTCGTGGCATTGACAAAGGCTTGTAATTATATTAATCTTTTGATGTGGAAAGGTTTTTCTTATATATACCTTGTTATGACAGACAACGAAGTCAAGATTGGCCGTAGAGATGGGTATCAAAGGTGTCATTCAAAGCTTTGGACGTATAGATCTAGGTGTAAGAGATCTGTCCATGCCTTAAAATGCCCTTTACTGGTACAAAATTTTAGTTAGGTCTTTTAATTCCCTGTCTTGCTGTGGCAGAAAGTTGAAGGACTATTAGCCAGTCTCCCATTTTGTTAATTTTTATAAGTTTTTGTGTTGTTTAAATTTTTATAAGTTTTTGTAAGATTCTCTGTACTTTTTTACTTTATTCATCTCCTTTCTTCAAAGGAGGTTACGAATGCTTTTACTTTCGTATTTTTCATTCTGAGAGAAAATTGGTTAGGTTATTTTATTAAATTTTCTAATTTTTGTGTAAAAATTTATCCTTTTTAATAAAAATCTTGAATGCCCCCTAGCTCCCGAAGGGAAATACCCTCACGGCATCCGCAGCGTGTTCATGGACATCATGAAGAACGAGGGTCCCTCCGCGCTCTTCAAGGGAGCCGCCCCCGTCATGATCCGAGCTTTCCCCGCCAACGCCGCCTGTTTCCTGGGTTACGAAGTGGCCATGAAGTTCTTGAATTACATTGCACCAAACCTGTAACTCTCCGTATGTGCTGTAAAATATACGCCGTGTATGAAGATTGTAAATACCTCTCTAGGTCTCCTGTTGGTAGGACTTGAAAAGTTTATATATTTTTATCATAATCTAAATACAGTGCTAATTGTTTATGGAAAGGTATGAAAGAAGTACATGATAATTTGATGACAGTGTTCCACATTTTTTTAGGCCGAATTTTGGTTTTAAACATTCAAGGCTAACTCCTCTATCTGTGCTTTGATAACAAAAATTGTCTTGAATATTTATAAAATATTGGATAAGAAACTACTGTACCAATAATTTCAGGTATCGGTTTTTAACTATCACTGATCATTTCAGTTTATTATTACTGTCATCAAATTACTGCCATGACGTTCAGCTGTACTTACAATACGGCAACCAGCAGATGGTAACACGGTCTTTATAACGAAGATGCTGCCATTTAAAATGTAAAAATACCAGCGTTCATTTCACTTTGCTTGGTCTTTGCTGATTTCGTTAGCAGAATTTATTGCGTATGGGAACTTGCAGAATGTTTACTGTAATTGAAATTTCAATTTTTGCTTCATTATTGATTGATAAGTTATCCAAGAAAAGGCAGCATCACTGTTTGTGTTCCTATTTGAACAGTTAAGACCTTTACTGACCTCGTGATGTGAGCAACTTATGGATGTGAAGTATGAATCATAATTGTTTTGATTATGTTGCCAGTTATATAAAATAAACCAAGCTATTGTCAGGTCATAGGTCGTCAAATTTGGCAAGGTATCGTACCATGGCCGAGATATTTTCAGTCAAAAAAGCACGTTAAAACGAAGAAGTTAATTATATTACAGGGTGTTGATAAAATTTTACAAGAAGGGTCGAGACCTCATCTATTTTTACAAGCTGCATACCGTATTTTGTTTAAGACTTCCAGTGTTTGACGAAACCGTACGAAAGTTTTGCTGGTTCTGAAGAAAAGGGTAACTTTATCCATCCTTGCCATCAGGTATGTAGTATTACATCTGCTTAGTTGTTCTCTCGTCTCCCTCGACTGTCGTTTGAATGCCTTTTCCACATGACCTTTATGAGATTTTACTGGGACTTCATAGCATTTTGTTTACATTAAGAATACAAAGCTTAAATGTAAATATAAATCAGGTTGTCACCAACTTTGTTGTAGGAATATGCAATTTTTGGGGAACTTGTTAATAATATTTTCTCTCTAATGTCTTTCCATAGAGAATATTTTTAGTCAGTTGTTTTTAATAGGCTAATACAATTGACGTATGCAATAGGTGTATACCCTGCCATGGGGTTTACACATCTGATTATATGCCAGTTATGTACAGCAGTCTTTATTTTTTGTACAATGAAAGTTTTTTCACAAAACCTTCCTGTGAATGTATGTACTTTATACATTCACGAAGGTTCTGAACCCTCAGTAATCAAGCAGTTCAGCAGTTCCAAAACTTGCCGTAGCTTTTATAATGACAAAACAGTCCGTTGCATTTTGGATGTCTGTTTGTGATATTTAAACAAATCTCCGAGGTTTAACTTATTTGTCGAGAAAGGTGACAAAACCTCTTCCGTTCAGCTTCCATCATTGTCCAAGGTGCCCTCGGCACTACGTCGGGTACTTGCGGACTTATTTTTGTACGAAGGTCAGCTTCATTGACTTTGTGAAGGTTATCGACAACATGAAAATCATGAATAACCTAAGTATCGCAATAAGTGCTATTTGTTTATGTAGACATTTCGTAGAATTTGTTTCTTATTGTAAGAACATGAGTAGTTTATTAGGTCGATTCCTTGTCTGAGGAATACTCCGCTGCTTTTGGCAGTGACAATCAATGCAATTAATTAAGGAATTTGATTTTAATTAACGAGTGTTGCAGTTGTGTTTATTTTTTTCGTATCACCGGACGTCAGTCCTAATGCTCTCAAGAAATCATTTATTAATAGATTCTATCTTGTATTTTTTTAGAGCCTGTTGCTTTGTATCATTGTAGTGTAGATTTGCAAGTACAATGTACAATTTATCGAGTATCATACTTTGGCCAATACAGATTTGGTTCCACTAAAGGATATGATTGCCTTAGGTGTTTTTCTGGTGTGACTGTTGACACGTTTAGTTCATTTTACAGGTATATTGAGTGACGACCTGTGAATTAACAAATATGTTTGAGACATTAAAGAAACCTGGCATCCTTTTATAGAGTGCATGGTTTCAAGTTACCTCTATGATAATGATAAGCCTTGCAGTCTTACCTGTTGTCAAGACTGCACAAAGTAAGAACATCAGATTTCTAGTACCAACAGATCCAAGAAGAACAAACTTCACTGACAAAAGTCCTCGTGACGAATCTTCGAAACCTTGAAACACTGAAACTTAAGGATTCCAAGTCACGGGTGAGGTGACAGAGCACAGGGGGAAGGTGCGATGAAAATAAAACGCACGGTTGCCAAATACATCTCGCTTCATTGAAAACATTTCAAGTGACTAATGTTTACAAGAGAGTTCTTGGAAGGAACGTGGTCATGAGGAGTTAGTGGCTGAAACTACGATAGTTAAAAAAAGAATAGGTGAGCTGCCAGTTCATCATATAACGGTTAAAATAAAACTTTTATTGTCTAACGTGTGGGATCAGACTGGAAAAGAATTGCGTCGTGTGCAGTGAAAAATATCATTAATGGAATATCCTGTAAATTAAATTTGTACCAGTAATTTTTTGTGATAGCTTAACTATATTTTGTACTTAAAAATAAATGTCCTGGTATGTATAAATGCTAGTCTGAGCCTACGCTGTATCTATAAAGGACTGACATAAATGCTACAAAATTTGTAGAAAATATTCTAGATTGGGCTTCTGGCTTTCATTGGCGACTGGAGAACGAACACGAGGAATGACTAGCGAGAGAAACAAAGTGGTTATAAGAGATTTAAAACAAAAAAATAAAATGCAAAACGTATAACTTTAAATATAACCGTATGCACTGTTCAACGAATTGACGACATTTCATCGAATTAAGGTTCATTATAAAAAGTGTTCTAATGACTTGAATCATAATCCGACCAGTTAAAAGATTCACTTCGCTGGAGGATGACAATAATTTATCTTGCCTTAAACTTGAGTTCCCAATTGGTCTGAAGTGCCATTGTGAACTATTATTTCTGATCTGAGGTGAACTGTATGGTGTTGTGACTACACAAGAACTTGTTATCTAAATCCCAGTTAATCTCTGGATTCGTACAGTCTTCTCGTTGTGACCAATCTTGGCCTTCCCTGATGGGTGCATGCTGGTTTAACATGTTAAATATGTTTCAGTGTTAACTTGAAACTGTGCTCTTTGTAAAAAAAGAATTCTGGGTCATGTAAATAAAAATATACAGGTGAGTTTGCAGACAAAAAATATGGAAAATTGTAAAATTATCAAATATAAACCTCGAGATAATTCTCTAAGACGAAAGTCAGTCAAAAAGATTTATAAATACAAGCCAAGATTGAAAATCAGAGAAAAAATAACCTGCCAAAAATCACTAAATGTAAAAATTCTGCCATAGCGCAGCTCTCCAAGAACAATACCTCAGTTTAAAACTTAAAATAAAAGTTGTAATTTCTTTCCTCGTTCAATGACAAAACAAGGCATGATGATTCAAAATAAAATATATATTGAGAATGACATCCAATCAAGCTCCATATTAAAAAGAGATAACAGATTTTCCCTTTACACATTTCAAGAAGAGGCAGGTAAGGGTTAAAAAGCCACTTTCTATAGGTAAACGAAAAAATTAATGATTGTGTAATTTCAACGAAAGTCTACCAGATTCCACTTACTGGCTAGAACCTACTACAAAACCTATGCGTGTAAAATTAAATATGACTGATAATTTGCATAATCTTCAACAAGTGAATTAAATACAATTAAAACTTTTTATCGTCACCCATATACTGTAACCACGCTTTTAATTCTATCTACCTATCAATTATTTTACAGTGTACTGTACACAATATCTGCCAAAATGCAGCTTTAACTTTAGAACATTATAACTGGTCTGTAGTTGCACTTGAAGAAAAGAATACGGAATCAATTTGGTTGCGTCCTCGTACGAAATCTATACACAAAAGAAGTACGAAAGATGAGAATCAAACCAAGAACACAGCTTTCGTAACTACGTAAAAGGGTTACACGCAAGCCACTAATTCCTCGATCCCATGACCGTACATCACACAATACTACTGTACAAAATGAGCGTCATTAACCCTATAAGATCACGTACAAAGTTAGTGTAAATTAAATTTATATACATGGCAAGTTGTATTAAATTTGATCTTCATACAAATGTTTAAAATCATAGCTTTTGAGCATTTGAGTAAAATGCATATTTTTTTTTTTTTTTACAAGTAGGTCTCTTTTCCTACTGTGCTTGTGACCAATATCTACATTGAAAATACACTTGTTTAACTTTTTTTTCAATAAAAAACTGCTCAAAATACACAGCAAACTTAATGGTTGTCTCCTCGCTAATTCAACTTGTTAAATGGGAACATTTTTTTTTTATTTTGGAAAAAACACCGTCCATATACTTCCCATTTTGTGTGTAACTCAATAAGGACATCAGCCACAATCCCATTTCTTGAATTAAACCGAAACGTCAATTCAAGAAACCTTATAAAAACAAAACAAAAAATGTTGAATATGAAATACAATGACATGAATATGAAATACAATGACATGAGAATGGCTATGAGAAAAACTATAATGTACTAACCATCACAAGGATTTTGCAATGAATGTGACATCTGAATTCTGTATTTTATGTTCGACATGAAGTCATTGGTCACGTCTGTTGCCTGAAAACTAAATTTTCTTGTTTCTGGGCCAAAATGGCGCAGCGTTTTAGACAGTTTTGTTCACTTTGGTATAAAATTTTCATTGATAACAAGATAATGTTTATTCGTAAACTCTGAGCCTTCAGTAAACGAGAACTTTACAGCTCGTTCCTGAATATTTTCAAGTTTCATAATAAAAACTGAAGGTTCAAAGGCCTTACATTATCGAAATCATGGCTCCTAAAATTTAAATTGCAACTGACAACTTTAAACAAGTGAATTTTGGTGCTCCAGGAACAAAAGTGACCAATTCACATGGCTGAATTGAAACAATGATAACTGCATGTCATGACTAATTCGAGAATCCAACTCCTTGGACACTCCATGGGTTGCTAAAATGGTTTTAAATTATTTCTCTTATCTTAAAAAACAAAACTGGTATATAAAAATTATGCAGACAATTTGTCTATGCTTAGAATTTTGTAAAAACGTTCATGGAAAATAACCAATTTGACTATTTTTCACATTGCTAAACTAAATCTTTAAATAAAGAGGGCTAAACCATACACCTGCGACCTTCGACATTTTGAGAAATAGCAAGAAAAAAGAAGCTTTCACGGCATTACCTCAAATCGACGGTATGAAAAATACCGTCTTATTGTCACTATGTAAAAACTCATAGTCTGGAAGGAAATTCTGGTAATAAACTTTCTTAGGTTACTTCTACAA
This sequence comes from Macrobrachium rosenbergii, assembly GCF_040412425.1. Taxonomy (NCBI): domain Eukaryota; kingdom Metazoa; phylum Arthropoda; class Malacostraca; order Decapoda; family Palaemonidae; genus Macrobrachium; species Macrobrachium rosenbergii. The sequence continues at coordinate 13,644,471 of NC_089773.1, forward strand.
TAAATGCACATAAAGTCTGAACACACACACAGGCGCACAGACGAGAGTATGTGTGTAGTAATCGGATGAGACGGTAGTACACAAAACTGGCTCAATAACTGATACAGTTTTACACTTGACGAACAAAGAAAGTAATCATCTAGACCTAAAAATTCATAAAAATGTATGGTATACACAAATATAAAATCTCTCTTAAAAGTGCAGTCATAAAAACTGACGAGATTAAAACTGAAGCCATTTTTGGAAGGGGAATCTAAAACTGAACCACTGGAAAACCCTCAAGTGTCATTGCAAAAAGTAAGTCTACCCGACTGGTCACCAATTACTTCACGTATACTCTCATAAAATTGAGCACATACACCTGAACTGCTACAGCATACAGTATTATCGACAACTTCAAGCATGGCAACTTATCATCAAGTCTACATTACATGATCGGATGATTTAGGTGTCGACAAACCACCTCTTTCTCACTCCCAGCGTAAAAAAACCCAGACGCCCCGTACAATTGCTAACCCATACACCGATTTCCATGACATAATTCACCACCAACTGCAAAATGACTAGTCCAGATCTCAATATACCTAATTCATACAAAAACGAACTTTTAAATAAATGCAAAACATTACAGGTTTCATACAGGAAATACACTTGAATCCAGTCAATTTGAGGACATCACTAATTAATATATGGAAGCCATGCTATTTCAACTTCACTAAAGCAAGTTCTGTTGTCAAAAAAATATATATAGTCTGCTTGACAGAATATTTGCATAATGTCAAAAAACATTTCCCTGGTTACCTTTTTAGAAATCTATGGAAGAGGCATTTAAAAACCGTAAATCAATATTCCAAGTACCATAAAACATTACGGATTCTTCACAGTAAAATTTAAATCACTTCTTCAGCAGATGTTCTTCGGCCATGTTTGTAGGTCACACATCTTGCGTAGCTCTTGAAACACCGATTAGCTTCTTAAATTTAGCATCTGTGTTTGTAGGGTATATCCCTTCATCAGAGCGCATCCACTACAACGCAAACGTACGCTTCTGTAGTCTGCAAGAACCAGGCGAACAGCGCTTTCGTAACATTTTCTCTCCCAAAACTGTCTGGTCACTTGACAGAAAAGGAAAAATAACCCAGAGTTTCAATTTTCTTCTAATTAAAGGTGGCTTCACGCAAGCATATTGTTGGCACCTCTCAGCGTCTTGCCAAGAACACTTGTGCGACTTCAGTTTCCGCCGCTAGTATTGGCCACTTGTTGTAACATTTAGCTACAGGTTGCTCAGAAGTGCCAAAAATGAACTTGCGTTAAAGCTCATCTTAAAATAATTCATGTAAATTACTCAAAAATGCCAAACCAAATTTCACGGAGCTTAGAATTTCAAAACGTCTTGTAATGAAATTCATAAAATCATACATTTACAGTAAATCAAAACTACCGAGTGTGGTCTTACAAACCACTGCACACTCGCCATTCCGAGGCATTCGTTTGACGACAGGCACTAAATAAAAATCACATACTATATCGTATAAAGTACTACAAACCTTCCCAAAAGAACTACAATACCTCTCCTTATTTTGTTTTAACTTTCCATGCGAACAAAACCATCGTTACAAATCACACTTAAACGAAATTACTCGCTAACCTAAATATGCATAGCCTAGTATTTCGCTACCGTAATGTATATGAAGTAAAAAAAAATGCAGAGTTAAAAAAATACCTGAATCAGACAAGGAAGTTCTAAAATCGTTAGGCTACGCAAGGTTAGGTTAATTTGGTGCTGGATTCTTCTCGTAAGCTTACTTCACGTCATCGACTGGCTCCTCCCTGAGAGATCAATATGTATTAGCATTAAGTTACAACGACGCTTGGACTCCCTCAATTACAGAGTCAATGTGGTTTAAATTTTGTTCGTCAAAGTTCTGGAATGAAATCCCTGTTAAAAGTACGATAAAAAAAAAAGTTCCCTTAAGTTTTAACTGATGCGGAGAATTGCACAGAAACTGGTCTGGAAGATCCTTGACTTGGTTATTTTCCTTTTCGTGTCTCTTTGTCTTCGCTAGTTGCTTCTCGTAACTACTGTACTGTGATTCACTTGAAACCACTGTTCATGCCATGACTATTTCTTACATTTCTTTTACATTTCAGATCAAAGTATCTAAAATAAAACAGTTAAAAATAAATAAATATAAAATGAGAGCATTCTTGTCAGATGCCTTCTACATTAAAATTATGAGTATTCTATACAAAAGCTTCGCCGTGCCTCTGACGCAGCGGGGAAAGGAAAACGTCGACCTTTCGCTCAGGCGGATTTTTTGTGCACAAGCAGTCTGTAAGTCACGCTAGCGGGGGAGTTGTCTGCGCCACGGCATTACAAACTGACACCGATGCAACACATCTCCCACTGGGCTAGCTGAGTTTCACTTGTGTGCGTCCTCTGAAAACGTCTGCGTACTCTTTCGCAAATTAAAAAGAGTTTTGTACACAAAGACACAGTTAGATTAACACTCTCTCTCTCTCTCCACGTCATTCTCACTCTTAAAATATGCTACACGAAATGTAAAGTTCGCGAAGGACCCTGGAGGAGATAGGCTGTCTACTTTTCAGCAGTTGAACTGATTGGCTGTGATTGCTGACAGATCCTTCATCAGGCCCTCCAAGTTGGCCATTTCTTGAGAAAGCTCTTCAGTTGAATACGCGTGTAAAAGTGATTCATTTGCTTCCTGAAATACAAAAACAAAAGGATTATATTGTAAGGTATACAAGTATGAATTAACACATTATTAATATTAAAATGTTAAAAGGATTATTTCACAACATTTTTAACTTTTTCACACGGCTGACCCAAAGGGTTTGGCCACTGCAATGAAAAATTAGATCTTAACTTTCAACATTTATCCTGGTTCCATATAATTCAGTGAATGAAAACGTTTAAATATACTGTACAAGTGTTTTGCAGAGTACCTTACTTCTTGCAAAAGATAAAATAGAATGTTCACCCATTGCAATTACAGACTATTGGGTACTTTACAAAAAACAAAAATGGCAAACGATTCAACAAGACGTATTTGTTTACCTCATGTTCCGGCAGAGAGTCGACTCTCATGCCTGGACCGCCCCAGCGTCCACTTGGTCCGCCCGCGCCGTTGCTTCCTGCAAGGGCCGAAGATCCTCCAACCAAGGGCTTCTTGAAAGGGCTCGTTACTCCCGCCCCTTGTCTGCCAACTTAGGGGGAAGAAAATGGTTGAAATTTATTGGAAATTTTGTCCTGAATATTTTAAAATAAACATTGTCAGTCCTCATCTATCCCAGGCTTGATGAAGACAAGAAATAAAAGACAAAACGATAAAAAGGGACCTCTTGAAAGATTATACTTGAGGAAGAACAAATTATGGGAAAGAACTTTCAGTCTACTTGAAGCATAATATTTCGCTTGACAAAAGCACCAATACATAATTACGTTCACGTTCCGAATCAAACTCGCTAAACGGTTCATCTTCAAGTCTGCGATTCTTGCATACAAAATCTTGAGATCAAGCTAATTCTAACAAAGCCTCTTAAAACAATGTGCTCGAACTTACCAATGTGTTTGGGCTGAGGTGTAGTAGGAGCGGACTGTGGTGGCGCTGGGACGCTAAAACTCCTTAATGGATTCCCAGATCTCTTACCTAAAGTACTACTGCCTTCACTATTCATAGAACTGAAAGATGGAGAAGTCCTTTATTAGCCAACCATACACTTTTGTGAAATGGTTTAACCAGACCATGAGTTAACATTCCTAATTCTCATATGGCATAATATACTGTTCATTATACCTTAAGAACTTAGTACAGTGTACAGTTACTGTATAAAATGAAGTTGGTTCTGACAAATGCTTTCGTTCAATATTTTAACCAGGTAATATAGTGTTAATTATACCTTAAGAACTTATATTGTACAGTGTACGGTAACTATAAAATGAATTTGGTTCTGACAAATGCCTCTGTTCAATATTTTAACCAGACCATGAGTTGAAATTCCTAACTCATAGCAAGCCTCACGAGTTTGGTCTTATAAGTATACGTTTGATCTTATCCAAATGATTATTCCTTTAGAACTCGTACTGTATAGTAAATAAATAATACGAAATTGTTGATTCTGACAATCTGTTGTAATAAGATTTTTCTCCAAGAGCCACACAAAACATGGTATACTGTCTACGCTGAAACACACTCAAGTGGGTCATGTACAACTGTCCCCATTTTTCAATTACATGCTGTTTTTGAGAAGGAATAGAAAACTAATCATATGACAACATCCTTTGTTATTCTTAACAAAGTGACAAACTCATACATCTTGTGTAAATTATGGTAATATCAGTTTAACAAAGCAACTACACCATACCCAAACATATGCTGTGATAAAATTGCCACAATTTCTCATAGCAGGAATTCTGAAGAGTACTCCTGTCAACATACCATATTGTGTCCCTAATAATCCTTTTCAACTTGTACAAATAACAAAATACAAACTTCTGTTTACAGAGAAAACTGAGTATTAATTGTTAGTAATATTATCAATAAACTCACGAGACAAGCAAAATTAATATGACATAACGAACTCACTTGAATTGTGAAGAGCTGGAGGGTCCTCCAAGATTTCCTAATAACGGCTGGGTTGGCTGAGGGGGAATAGGCATGCCATCGTGTGGCATGCCGCTAGGACCTACGATGGACCCCAGTCCACTACTGCGAGATTCAAAAAAGAAAAGATGCACGTCACGAAATTGCTAACCTTCAAAGAAATAAACTAATCTAGCTAGATCTATAAGTACTGTATACATTTTTTTTTTCTTTTAAGTGTGTTGTACTTTTGTAGACTTTAATTAATGTAATATAATAGTTACATCTTCATTTATTTGCTTTATGGCTACATTCCAAAAATTTTAAAAAATGGAAGAGAATCATTCAGAAAAACCTGCACCTAACATTTTAAAATATTCAAATGATAAACTGCACAGTTTACCCATAAAGAAGCAATGTACCTGTACGCACAAAACTCTTGACATAACAGTACCTTGTGGGGTTGGGACTGTACGGGTTTTCTGCAGGGGAATTGTAACCCTGACTGCCCGTGCCCGAAAACTGCGGCAGCGAGTATCCTGGCCTGCCCAGGGTTCCGTCGCTGTACACACTGCTCGACGTGCTTCCTCCAACTACTGAAAGGAAATCAAGATACTGAGATGACTTTTTTTTTATCATCTTTTACTGACAAATTACAGACAACATTTCTGAATGATAACAGAATTATTCCTTATCACAAACTATATATTTAACAAAATAGGAGACAAATTTTACAGTGCATACTGAAAGAATCCCTTCACCACCCACGTACAGAAACATATAGCAGACAAGGAGGGAAATATAGGTGGGACCTGTCTTGCCTTACCATGTAGAGATCTAGCTATCGTGGATGAAGTGCTACCCAGACCAAATTTTACTTGTGAATGACCCTACTACAGACCATCACGGATCAAAATAGATAAAGCACCTTTAATACTTTTCAGTTTGTAGTGATTCCACCTACTGAGTATCAGGGGCTAAGAAAAAAGCTTCCAACAGCACCAAAAACTTAAAACTGCGTAAGGGAATATAATGTGAGCTCAAAGATTGCTCGGTATGTGTCCTAACAAAACCACCAGGAAGAAAATAAGGAAAACCTTTGGTTTTAACAGCCAATTATTTGTTAATCTTTTTGGATTAACACAGCACCCCTTTTTTTATGTAACTATATTTCATACTTAACATAGTACATCTTCAAATTTCTAATTCTTTGTAGTTCTTCACATCATTTAAAGCAGTTAAAATCAAATCTCATCTCTATTTACAAATTGCAAAATGGCAGAAGTCAGGGATTTCTGATAACACTGATGCAATCAATGAAAATTCTCCCTTCCTAAGAATTTGAATACATTCATACACAGCTCAAGTAGCGAGTCAGAAATCGTAGAGATATGCCCTACCCATGCCTAAAGCAACAAGAATGATTAAGACTGACTACAGTGTTAGTTCATATCGTCTATGATCCTACAAGTATATTTCAAGAGTAAACCCATTCTCATGCACAAACTCAATTCTGACATGCCTTGTTTAGAAGATGCTCACTTCAATTTTTGTTTTTGTATTGCAAAAAATGATGAATACCTTATCATATCTTGATCAACTTCCACCTGTAGCTATCATAAGCACAGGTAGAATGCCCATGGAAAGATGAAAAAACTTATAAATGAAGACAAATATACAGAAAGAGAGGAATTAAGAGTTAATTGTCATCCTCAGCTCAGCTAATAAAAACTGGATTCTAATACCCCTGTGGGTTATAGATGGGGGGGGGAGCCCATAGGCCTAGCTTGGGTGGAGAGGGGGCCGTTAGGATATTGTGTGACAGTGTAATGACCTGCTCCTTGCCTCTCATCATGAGAAACTTTTGAACCTTTTAGGTTCAAATTCAAAGGTCACTGCAAAGTAATGGGTATACTCAACCACAGCATAACACTGCTATCAGCGAGAGAAAAATATATATTTTTTTTTAATTTCCATAACACTTATCGCTGGGATTTCAGTGATTACTCTCGAGAGAGCAGATTCCTCAGATTAAACAGTTCAGCGGCTGTCTCTTTCACTGTGTAAATTTATATGCTTAAAAGATGACATAGAAGAATGATGTGACATGGTCTTGATGTGCTGCTAAAATGCTAAAGGTCCCCACTGATGATTATTCCAATATTGTTCATCCTGAGGGCAAAGCAAACCAAGATTTTAAAATGGTAATGAAACCGACAACAGCCACATACTTCTCAGGTAACATCTTGTAGGCGTATGACTGCTTTAAGACATCACGCTCCTGAGATGAAAGGCAGGAAATATATAATTACTGTATTGTCTAGATCCCTCACTCAGTAAGACTCATGATTCGATTTTATTCTGGATTCATATCTTAAATATATGCTGTGTATTTACACTCCAAATAACCACTCCCACTCTGCCCAGACTCCACAAAAAACAAAAGATGATTAATTTACAAAAAGACTCACAAAAAAGTCAGGGATTTTTCATGCCCGCATCATTCCAGCAACTCCAAAATTAAAAACTGCAGTCCTTCCCAAACGAAAACTTGTTAGACGTCATGAAAATATCAGAACATTGATAACTTACACTGCGTAGTGTTCACAACGATCAAATACAACAGGAGGAGTGAGGAATGACTCACATTTTGCCCTTACATACTTACTACATCAGATGTACACAAGTTGATACAGCATACTACAGTTAAGACAACGCAACTCGAACGCGTCCCCAACGAGGGCTGGCGACGTCGGGTTATTCCTTCAATTCAGTTAGGGTGGAATCAGTAAGCAAGTTTATTCCGACAGCTTGCAAAAGCGGCATGCTCCGAGCTTCGTGCACAAGAGGAGGAAGACGTGCAAGGTTAGTGGCCTACTTTGGAAGGTACGCTAGCACGCAGACGTAAAGTGCTGTTTACACACGGCAAGGAAGGAAGGAGCTACTTACACTCTCTATTAATATCCAGAGATATAATGAGGGGTTTGTGTTTGTATGAACGACGGTTCAACAACTTATCTGTTTCGTCCTCGCTCTGCGGCTCACCTACAGGAAAACGTCGGGAACAAAAAGAGAAAAGTCTACAGATGGACGGTAATGGAAATTAAACACGGGGAACTGTGCGTGCATTTATGGATAAAGAAATAAAAATAAAATGATAAAAATATTAAATTCTCCAACTGCAACAACCTCTCATTATTCCGGTGGATACACGAGCACTTCGTTTACAAAAGATCTACTGTGCTAGAAATGTTAATAAAATTGGTTATTGTGGTAATTTCCAACCGCCCTTCTCTGTAAAGATGGGTTAAGTATCGTACCTGTATTGAGCACCAAAGACCCTTACCCTTTATGTGATTGTTAGTTTTCTCATTAAGAATAAATTTGGCAAACCAAGGTCCCCCGTAGCACAGCACCCATTGTTCTTTACAGAGGGTCATTATGAAGTTTCTCACACAGGCTAATACAGAGAGCATCACTTAAGTGCCTGTGTGCTCAAGATTTATGTACAAAATCTACCCAAGGCATCCAAGAAACTACTTATTACATAAATAAACCATACAGGGGATTTTCATCGCCCTTTTCAGTCAAGATAATTGGTAGTTTGTTGCAAAAACCATTTTGTTTGGATTACCGTCTGGTCGAAGAGTAATCTTTACCTTGTCAAAAAGAAAAGATAATAATTAAATTGGTGATTTCGTGACAAAAAAAAGGATATAAGCATGAAAAACATAAGATGTATGTGTGTGCTATGAAAAAATGAAAAATCTAAAGGCAGGCAGGCTTATAAAGAAAGAAAAGACACTAATGTAAAAAATAAATACAACATGAGCAATAGGCAAAGGCAGATTACTCCGTGTTTAAGCGTATACCTAATTATGCATCACACTGAAAGACCAACTTGAAACAAAATTTCTTCACAGTAATAAAACTTTTTTACTCATAATACCCCTACATAAACTTACAACACAGCCTAGTATTTCATTTTTGCATTTCCATTAAAATCTAATCAAGAAAAGGGTCCAACTTGGGTGCTGAGTTTACAATATTCTCCACAATGTTATTTAATCATAACACTCAAATCCTTTGGTACAACTCTTTCAAGGGGCAGTCCTACCACTTACTTTAGGGTGAAGCAACACTCTCTTTTCTTTAGGTATAACCTTGTTAGGGGATTAGCGTTCTTGTCCAATTAGCCATATCTCAAAAAAAAAAATCAATGTTTGTGTTCAATACTCAATCAGGGAGGACCTACATGCTAAAATGTTGCTTTCGTAAACCAAGATCTAAATGTCTTATATTGTTGCCCTCTACTGAAATGCTCAAATTCACCAAATTTCATGATTTCAGTCAAATTAAAGAACTGTAGAACTTGACAATACAAATGAAAGAGAAGCATTCCCAGGGAATGTGCAAATTTTACAAGAGAAAATGAGTGAGAACTTATCAAACTGCATCACAGAAGCCACAACAATAATTAAATTTGAAGAAAGTATACTAAAAATGATTAGAACTTGAGGAGGTGACATTGGCACAAAGAAATATACAATTTACACAATAAAGAATTAAGAGAGGACACTAAAAGATTGTGAAATACTTAGGTGCAACTAAAGTAGTTGAACTCCATTCGGATTCACATAAAAAACAGAGCACACACAAAATATAAAAGAGCAACCATCTTTAAAAGTCTGTCATATGGAAACGAACTACAAAAGGCTTGGACATACGATGAAGGAATAAAAACAAGTCGAAGAATGGGAGGCGTTATAGATACACACCGGAAAAAGAGAAGAGAACATCTTAAGAGCTACCATACATTACTGAACTACGACAAGGCTAGAATTTACAATGGAGGAGTTTGAAAAATTAGTAGTCGTGAGAAGCGGGAGGTGTTATGACTTACGCAGATATGTGGACTGGTAAGGAGTGCGGCGGTCGAGGGTGGAGGTAGATGTATAGGTCATGTTCTTGTCATCAGGTTCGTACTCGGGTCCTGTAAGGGTTGGCGGACTCAAAATTATCTAGAGAAAGGGTTAGGCAGGGAGTGCTACGGAAGATTTCTGCGATCTGTGGCGGCAATCTTCCTTCCTCTCAAAACTACTACGTAACTATAGCCTAGCAGTATTAAGGCAATCAAAGACACTTCCCCACACACACTCCAAATAGAATGCTGTACAATTCATTTACAATGATGCTTCGTTCTCGCAATCAAATCACCCCACACACACACACACAAACAAACTATGTGCAGTTCAAATTAAAACTACTGTACAAACATAGAGGAAAATATTCTTTGTCTGCAATCACATCTCTTATAAAAAAAGCCTACTGAGATAATACAATTGTTCTTTTACTGTCGTCAACAACCAAGGGGATATGACAATACATTAAAGTACATGTACACCTTTTTTGCAATCACAAAAGGTATGTCTTTAGTTCCATACATGTTTATATGGATGGCTAGAAATGATCCAGTTTAACTCTAATCTCCTCTGCAAAGGGGTGAGCTTTGTCGCTAAAGTTAACTACTAGTCCCAATCTTATCATACTAAACGTGCACTCGTGATTCTAAGTCTGGGAATGGACGGACGACTTCTCTCCACACGTCACTTTACTCAGGGGGTTCGTTGCTGTACCGTGTCTCTTTTAACAAACACAAACTGTTCCACCTAACTCTCAGGTGGTGCACAAATGCTTGCCACAAACAGAAGCAACTGATTTATCAAGTAAGTTCAGGCTGGAACATATTGTCATAAAAGAAAAAACACAGAGTTCTATACATAAGGGGGACTGCACTAGTAAGGCTTATTATGCAGCTGGGTGAGAGGGGGGGGGGTCCAAACCGAACGGAACAGAAGGCCGGTGGCAGTCACGTCGTACACATAACCAAAACTTTAGTAGCCGAAAACAGAACATAACACGGTGTGTGGTGCGTAGGTCTTGCGTATACCAGGACTGCCACACACAACAATGATCGCTGTATTTGCATGCGTAAGATTCAAGATGATACTGTACCTTGCTGGGATGGAAGAATACTTACACACTTAGTCAAGAGTATTACAAAACACAGAGTGCATATTATTAGAGACATTTAACAACTCGTATGTATCTTGGAGCCATCATTACTTTTTGAATGTTTGTAGCGACGTAATTTCAGGTCATACACAATATCACACAGCTCTCGCTATGAAATACATGTTTGTTCAGTCATCACCTTATCAGAAACTTTACCTTTTACCTTTCTGTAAGAAAAGTGTGTTTATTTACGTAGAAAAAAAATCCTAAAGAAACTGTATGGGGTAAAAAAAAAAAAAATCCAGTACATTTTATTACGAATATGATCTTTCTAGTTAAAAAAATATGTATACCTAACTTAACAACTTTTAATACCTGACTATAAAACTTATTGTCTTTGAATCTAAAATGATGTAAACCTTACATCAGTATACTACTACAAATTAATGACTTCCATTCTAAAATTTATAAAAAAAAAAAAGCATATGCTTGTCATACAAAATGATATAACAGCATGATTTCTCTACCAATACAATTTAGTATCACCTACATTTATGCAAAATATCAAAATGTGTTCCCTGTTTTTCCCTCATGTAAAAGACTGAACAAATCCATAAGACAAAAGTCTTCTATAAAATCTAAAGACGCAAACCTGAAGAGCAATTTAAACTTTCATAAGAGATACTAGCCTGAACTACAAGAGAAAAAAAGAAATATGCATAAATCAATGAATCACTGTCTGCTCAAAAAATGTCATCAAAGGACAGGATATTTTCACTTCATGGGTTACAGCACTAGATATGACACACCAGCCACAAGGCAACATCCTAAGGCAAAATGGTCAAGTTTGAGAGAGCTGCAAAGCCATTAAAATGTTCCCGCAGGTGACCGACGAAGATCAATGTTAAATGTTAATGTTTTGAGCATCTACATAGCAGAGAGCACATGAAAACTCGCACAATGTTAGGAGTTAGTGCGGGGCCATGTCCACAACTAATCGACTAGAGAAAGACTGATTGAAATCTTGAAATGCAGGGCGAACGTTAGCTTCGCAATGCCTCGCCTCCTTACCTGTGTGGTTGGTGATCGCCGCGTGATTCGGCGAATTGCTCCTCTCGTTCTTGTCGAGGTTTTTCAACTCCAGGTGGTCGTGATGGATCCACAGATCTGGAGGCTTCACTTCAGGCTTACTGCTCTTACCAGATGTACCAACCCTAAATGTATTGTAAATTAAGAGCTGGGGGTTTATTTTGATGAAGGCAATTCTTATATTTAAGCAAAATAAACAGTTCTATAAATGATATTGTCATTCAATATCATTTAAACCCACATATTGCAAAGTCCATCGAGAAAACTCATTGTGTCTACCAAAAATTTTAACCTGAGACATACAATAATGATAATTTTTTTACTTTATCAAAGACAATTGAAATTTTTACATAAAATTTAAACAACAGAATACTTCAATATCATTTCCACAAATCGGTAAAGCTTACGTGTTACTTGGCCGAGGCTGGGGCTTAACTTTCCGACAATAAATTGTGATGGCTATCATTGCACCTATAAGCGTTATGGTTCCGGCGATCCCAGCCACCACTAACACGATCATGCTGCTCCGATCGACAAACCAGCCTGGGGGTTCACCTATGCTTTTTTCTGTGGCTGAAAATGAAGTAAATAACAAGATTATTGTCTATACAGTATTGAAATTACACCCATGAATAATCTACTTTGCACAAATAGCCTTAACTGGGAGGAATCTTGAGAAACATTTTCTTAAGTTTGTCTCATATATTTCCATATCCTAATTATTACTGTCTCTCTAACCACTCCAGTTTTGAAAATAAACGCCAGATCAGATGAGCTGAAATATTAGTTATATAGTCGAATCGTATTATGGTTGTTCTTTGTCCTCCAGTTTATCTAAATATGTACTCAAGTTTTGAATCCTTTCTAAAAAGTCAAAACGATGACCTTACGAAAATGATACAAAAAAGTCAGAACCTGTTCCTGTGGTGACTATACAACTTTTACTTCACGCATTATTGAACTCAGACTCACCAGGCAAAGTTGTGAAATTCCCAATGGAAGAGAAAGGGCCAAACCCTTTGGCATTTCTCGCCTGCATACGATAATAGTACAGAGTTGAAGGCGTCAGTCCGTGGACTGTGAAGGTCATCTGGTCGCCCACAACTTCCTCCATTACCCAGTCGCCTGCGGCGTCAGTTGTGTAAAATATAAGGTACCCTGAAAGGAATGTCATAGTTATTAACAGAGGACTGAGACTTATGTATATTCCTAGCTACCCTTGTCTTAAGAGCAAGATCACTTGTATCATAAAAATTCGGTTTTTCTTACCGTTCAAATTTTTTTTTCTTTTCACAATCTTTGCTTAATGACTAAAACTATTGCTTGGGGATCATCTTGTTCTTGTGTTCTTCAGGCCTGAGGATATATACATGCAGGAACTTCCTTCAAAAAGACACAGTACAGTACAGAACTTTATCATAAAACTGAATAGGATTTCTAGACACCTGAGTTGGCCTGAAACACCTGAAGAGATGTCAACTGGGGAGAGAAATATGGAAATATGGAACAAAGAGTACATACATTGTAACATCAGACACTGAAGGCAAATATTGTTTACAAGGTGCTATTCCTTTTTCAAGATTTCATTTTGATTCAAATGTCAATCTGACAGACAACCTCAGGAGAACAAGGTGCAATGGTGGGAAAACAGAAGCTCAATAGAGTTCCTAAGCTTGGAACTAGCTGGAAATAAGAAACAATAAATTCTCATATCACCGATGATGAGTTCAACTTCGATCTATTAACTTTCTTGTGTTTATTCTCATAATCGACCTCAGAGATACAGTCGATGCCGACGCACGTACCTGTGATTTTGCCGTTGTTCTGTTTTGGAGGCTGCCAGTTGAATATTGTAGTGGATGGCTCGCCCGATATCGTCACCACTGTGACGTCCCTCGGCGGAGACGAGGGCCGAGCTTCCAGGGTTCTGTTGGATGCGACTAAACTCCACTTGGATTCACGATGACCCTGACGGCAGAAAGGAGACAATGGAATGATGATGATCGTGACAATTATTGTCACTGATACCAACGTCAATAAAAATTTTAATGATTTAAGCCATAGCTCAATCAACACAAAGACAAATTACCTTTAACCCATAAAAGCTAACAAGCATAATTTATTAGCTAATGTTCCCATACAAGAACTTCCAAAAATGTAAAGTCATTACTTGCATACAGAGTTTTCAGTAGTTGATACATGCAGTGCTTAAGTCTAAGAGGGAAAAGACAATACCTTTATTGTTTTCACAGCAAACTCGTACACCGTAGACGGTTTCAAGTTATCTATGAGCGCAGTGACATCACTGGCGTTGATGTACTTGTAACGTGGGCTGGACGAAGAGGCCAGAGCGAAGGTGGTGTAACGAACAGTGTAGTATCTTGTGTCACTGATATACTGAAAAAGAATGACAGTTCATTATTGCAATTGAGAAACTATCTGTAGAGTGAGATAAAAAGGAAGGCCAGATTTGAATTTATCAGCATCACTACTCCTCATTCATTCAATATCCAGGTTGACATTCCTGAGGCGGATGTTCAAACAGAACTTTGAAAGTTCAAGCGAAGATCCAACGCATCACTACCCTAAAACAATTCATCTTGTTCTTTATTAATTTATTTATATTTTTATCTATTTATTTATTTGGTTTTTTTTTTGATAACTGATCTCTTCTTTCTGTATTTCATATTATCTTCCGTAACTTCTTTCAAAGCCTGGATTTCAAGTCCATGACACCTGTTGTAGGCTTGTTCCACATGAACAGGGGTTTATTTTCTGAACAACAAAATAACAAATGTATAAATTAAATATAAAACTGTACAGTACACAACTACGGCCAAGAAACTGACAAGACACCATCAGAGAACTGTCCCTGGAATAACACAAACCTGGTTTCGATTTAAAGTGGTGTCAGTCCACTGGAGGGCCACGGTGAATGGAGTGAGAACCTCCGCCTTTAAACCAACGGGTGGCGTCAGAGTTGCAGCCACCGTTTCCTCCGGCAGTTGAGTTCGCACCTGCTCGTAGACTGGCTGACCGTTTCCAATGTTGTTGAATGCACGAAGGCTGATAACGTATTCAGCGTTGGCATCTGAAAAACGGCATGTGGGAACATTAAAGACAAATTCTTCTGCTGTATAGTAAATTTATACATTTTTTCAATATCGCAATCCTTCCACATCGTGTTACTCATTTACTTTAACCAATATATCTCGAGGCTTTGCATGGAAATAGCAAAGCTGAAGGATACTTGTAAAATAGTATGACATTTGGTAAGCCTCTAAATTTAAATAGAAAGGAAAATTACTGGATATCAGTGCTGTATTGATAGACTGCAATACCTCCTACTGACTTCAACCTCATGAAATATGCTACCTATCAAGCTGAGACTATCTCAAGATTATAGAAAATACAAATATTTACCCTCAAGAGATATTTTATGTACGTAAAACTGTACTGAAATAATATACCCAACATCAGCTGTACAGCAAACATACAGATCTATAAGCTAATCGATAATGAACACTTCTGTTCTTACAAAAGCACGTTCTCTACACTATCAACCCCACGGCTTACCCAATCCTTCAATGACATAGCTACGCTGCTTGCTGTCAACAATGTTCGAGTACACATCGGGTATCCCCCGACCCCAGCCTATGGTATATCCCCTAACCATAACGTCTTGTTGAAATGGCGGCTGCCATCTGACGACTATCTGATCTGTGAGCGGCATGGCTGGAAGAGATGGAAAGAAAAATGAGTATGTAAAATACTTAAGTCATCTAAGTCAAGGCTAATTCTTAATAAAATAAGGCAATTTAATCGTATGAATGGGTCACAATAATTCTCCTTGTATTTTACTGATTTAATTACATTTTCAACCATTTACTTAATTATTTATCTAATGGTACCCCTAAAGGGGTACAAGAGATGGCAAACAAGAGACTGATACTTGGCACAATACAAGCATACCTTGAGTGCTGAAAGATAGATAATACACAGTTTCCACTTAGATAATACACAGTTTCCAAAGTGGAAGCTCACATTGAATAAGAACAAGTGAAATAAAATTTACATGTACAGGAGTGTCCAAAAATAATAAACTCACCTCTGAGTTTAGTAGGCTTGTCTGGGACTCGGTTTTCGTCCAAATCATTTGCGTACGTTTCCGCCTGGATCCAGTGTGTAGAAGGACCAGTGCCGTTGACAGTCATAGCAGCAAGCTAAGAATATGATCTCGATTAATTAAATTTTCTAGAGTTGAGGCATTTGGATCATAATCCAAAACAAATGGTTTCTTATCCAAAAGCTATGATTACTATTGCCATTAAATACTATAACCACATTTCCATATTTTCATAGACATGAGTAACTTACTTTAATCATGTATTCGGTGCTCTTTTTCAGCTCGTTCAGGGCGAAGAGCCTCCGATTTCCGTCCGTGGTTTTGGTCTTGGCCGAACTTGGTTTCCCGCGCTCTTTGTACCGGATTTTGTAGCCGGTGATAACGCCGTTCTGGTGCTTCCTCGGAGGCGGTTCCCATCTCAAAATGAGGCTCTGGAGTACATTTGGAAAAGTGCAATTAAAAGTTTGTGTTTCTATCACTACATACGATATTCAATACACATTAAAAAATACTTTTGAAATGATAAAACTTTCACCTTTTGTTTTCTAAGTCAATAATCCTTTTTTTAAAGCTTTAATTTTTATGCAATAAAAGGTCATTCCAATTAACAAAGGTTAACATTAACATCAAAATATCTCCCAAAACTTTAATTTTTTATAAATAAAAATGTCTTTCTTCTTCGTGAATGGAAAAACTGAACAGTTACAGCATATGCATAGCACAATCTTCTCTACCAGGAATAAATGTATACCAAAAGATCGTCCAAACTCAATCTCTTCTACCAGGGACAACCGTATACCAAAAGATCGTCCAAACTCACTCGAGAACTAGCTGGTTCAACAGCGACGTTCTGTGGCTCTTTGGATGGCACGTCCGAAAAGGTCCTGGCAGTAACTTCGTTTGTGGCATCGCCAGCACCGTTCGCATTGATGGCGACCAGCCACACACTATATTCCGTGAACTGCTCCAGTCCTTGCAGGGTGTATGAGGTACCGGTAACTTCCACTTCATGTTCTTCCGCTGAACCCACCTAGAAAATTTCAAGTTCAATGGAATAAATCTTATATAGGATTTGTTTTTACGAATAAAATCTTTATCATAAAACAGAAATTAGAATTCTTTAACATGAAATGATTGGACAGTGAAAATTTATAATTTTTCACATAGTTTCCTTAGGTGTTTTGAAATTTTGCATTCATTGTTTATTAGTTACATGAATCATGAAATTAATAATAAGTCTATTTTGTGGCCTCCACAATTAACTTTTGACAATCAACTTTCTACTACTTTTAGTTTGTTTAGTTAAAAAATCTAACGGAGATCTGAAATTCCATTACAGCTAAAAAAGAAATATAATTATTATTTTGATCTTGGGTCCCATTACTGCTTAGTATTATTTAACAGATGAATCAAACTATTTGGACAAAACTCTCCCTCCTGAGCTGACCAGAGACCCTCATGAAGAACCTACCTCCATGTAGTACATGCTGTACCCGGTGATTGGGGTCCTGGCCGCTGGCGACTCGGCCCAAGTGACCTCTAAACTCGTAGGAGATATGGGCATGACCCTTAGTCTTTCGGGAGCCGGCGGCAAGTCTAGATCAGGCTTCGTTGAGACTGGCACCTCTGGGCTCGACATCCCAACCAAGCCCGTAGAAGTGTGGGCTACGACCCTCACCAAGTAATTGCTGCCAGGGATCAGATGGCTGATCTGAGTCTTGTAAACGTCTAGGCCCTCGCTCGAAGAGCTGGCGCTCACGTTCTGCACGCGTTCCCTGGAAAGTTGTGGGTGTTGTGAGTAATGACGTCAGGATGTAACATTCGAAAATGTGTGTTATGAGAATGTCCTTTCTGGAAAAACAAATCAATTTTTTCTTTGTTTAAGAAGCCATGTCCTAATTACAGAATGAGTAATCATTACACTAGAATATCTAAAAATGGTATTTCATATTTCCTGATAAATGATCAACTGTTTTCATTGGCAATAGGTAATAACACTTAATCTTAGACTCCCGTCAGATCACAGATATTCAATTAACAAAAACCGAAGTGAAGAACAGAACTCTTGAGTACTGATCCTGTCCTATTTTCACATTCTCATCTGCATTGAAGTACCCATGAAATTATAGTTCCCTTTAACTGACACAGAACTAAATTCCTGAACAATGTAAGATTCAATAACTTTCTTACAATGAGCAATCTTAATGATATGAAAACTCCCAGCATCGAATCCCAGCTTCTGTATAGTAGAGGCAATAATTACAATCATAAGGTATAAAAGCAGTGTTCTCTACCGCATGGATGAATCCTAAGGATGCATTAATCGAAAATAAAACCAGTAACAATTCAATACGAATAAAAACACAGAAACAAAAGTCTAAAGCATTGAGATATCTTTTTCGACTCACCTAAGTGATCCCTCTTGTCTATAGTACACCGAATATCCCACAATATGATCATTATTCTCTTCCGGTTCGTGCCAAGACAACGTAATGAACCTATTGCTGGCGAGGATCGCCTGCAGGTGCTGTGGGGCGGATGGATTCAGCTGACCTGTGCCCCCACTGCCTGCCTCCGTCTCTTCGCTCGGCACGAAATCCGGGTCCTTTTCTACGTGCGGAACGCCTGGAAGAGTTAGATACAGGATAACTTTGGTACTGAGCAGATTTCATCGGAAGGTGTTACACTCTCTTGATTGTTCTTATAAAGTACCTATACTCAACAATGAGTCGTGACTCATACTCAAAACATAGTTGTGATATGGAATACTATAAAAGACAATGTATCTTTACGACCAGTTCAAATGGCCTATGCATACGTAAAGTTCCTGTCGTTCTCATTTAGTAATTTATTCAGATCGTGGAGTAAAATGCTTCTACCAAACCTACACCTCTGTCAGCATCAAAGACAGAAGACTCACTGTTCCTATCTTCGACTACTTCCTGGTTACAACACCTCAACTCAACTAACTTGTGGTACTGTTTTAAACGGGAACTCTCCAACTAAAAGGCTCCCCTACAGTATTAGTCTAAAAGAATAATAAATTTCATTCTTTACCAAGAATTTAGGACTGGCTAAAAAGATTATGCATACCTCCAAAAACATTTAAAATACTATAAAAAATCCTTGGGGTAATATTTGCCAAAATACAACCTGCAAAAATGAACATACACATGAAAATCAAACTGCTTGATAAGTATATTATGTATCAAGGAAATTAACTTCAGCGAGTTTATAAAACTTGTGGCATGCTGTTGTGGTTTTAAGTATGCTACAGTTATTTTACAATGACACTTACAGCTACTCTCACTAAATCTTCTTCCCTACAGTTCTACACATATGTACCTGCTTTTAAGTTAGGAAAAATATATAAAACCAATGTTTAAAGAGTTTTATAACCCATACGACATGCAATTTTATTTTAACTTGATGCTGTTTAGATGAATTCAATTTGAAGGAATTTCTGTTTGAGTTGTAAAACTACAAAAATGTCCGTTGTTCCAAAATCTAATACCATTTCGTCTCAAAAAATGGGGGCATGAAAAACCTACTAAAATGGCGACGACGAGCATATTTTATACTTACATACTTACCATTAGATATAAAAGGTTACCTAGAGGAGTGCAGATTGAAAGCTTCCCTGCTCAATCTTTCCAACTTTGTCAAAGAAACATATACTTTTCACCTCCTGTGCCCTAATAATCTTCATTCTAATCTCTTTTATACCTAATATTTTGGAAAGCACAATGGACGCCACTTCTAATATCATGCCGTCTTGTATTTCATAATTTCACTAAACATAACTATAATTCTATACTCTCTATTCATATGTGCATTACCTTTAAATCATTATTCAACAGTTCAAAAATGGCAATCATCATTCATTTTATAAGCCTAGTACTTTCAAGTTGAACTTTTATCTTTATATTAAGTGCAGTTGTCACATGTTTAACATCTGTGATAACTTGTAAGTATCCTACGACGAGACTATCACTGCTTCACAAACTGTGAGTCGCCTTTAGAAATGTGTACTACCCAATAATTGTCCTACTGAGTCAGTATACCTTACATCTTTTAATAAATTTATAAATTTACTATCTTCCTGCTACATTTGACTACTGCTTTGTAAAAAGATGCTCTACACTTGAGCTATACTTTCCGGCAACAAACATCTCTCAAAACATATAGCGTACTGCCTTTAGGTTACACTCTACTCGTCCGCCAACCGAAACTACATCATCTGTTAACGTGTGGTCCAACCAACCTGTACGTGTAACACTTGTGGTGGTGGTAGCTCCGGTCATAGACGGCATGCTGCGTCCTGAAAATCATTTCAAAACAAGGGGTTACCAATGGCCAGCAACTAAACAGAAACAAGCCCTGAGCTTGCAAACTTAATGAGAAAATAAACTCTGCTACAATTTTGGGGGCAGTCTATTTCTGTTGAAATTAGCTTACTATGGGGTTGTCGTTAGTGCGGTTCCTTACGGAATGAATCGTTTTAATGAATTCGTCTCGTCATTCAACCAACGAGATCAACTTATAATAATGAATAAATAAAGGTTTTCAGCATTAGTAAGTAAAAGGATAAGAACAGCATTTTCTTATAAATAAAGTTTATTTGTTTGCTAAACATGATCAGCCAAGGTTCAACTGTGAAATTATATGGGACCGGAGACTCGCTCAGAACAAAAAGAGGAAATGTACGTCTTACAATCCAATGCGACTTGACATTATACTGTCTATAGGTACGCTGTACAAGGAGTGTCAACGTCACCGCCAATAATTACTACAATATTTACCCAACATTAGATGATCAAAAATGGACTGTTTTAGAGAACTGCTGCAGTTCGTTTCAAGTTCCTCTCAGGGCATCACGTCACAGAAATAGACAGCCAGTTAAGCTTAAATTCATGGCGATGAAGTACCGTACGAACGTAAATTTCTATGTTAATAAAGAAAATATAAAGAAGCACACAGGTAATCGTCATCACAAAAAGTGAACATGGACAAGATACTAAAACTAGGAGCTTGGCAAACACTGACAGGAAACCAGGACAGGACAAAGCAGAAGAAAAAGCGTTGGAGACTCGGAATGTAAAAAGTTTAGTATTTGTCTTTCAGCAAAGAAAAATAAAGATATTTTATAAGAGATACAGTAGAATATTACTGTCAATCAATACTGCAGGCAAGTCACTATGCCTCTTCGGATGAATGATAACGAGTGACATTACAATTGCAATCCTTTTTACAACAGACACACGTACCTGAGTTACGGCAGGTGTCGTACACATCACTGCACAATCCTCATTATACTTAGAATTTTAGTTTTCGTAACTACCTACAAATTGGACTTCGTGTATATAAAAAAAGTCAATATTATCGCAACTGGTAGCTAGAAAATATGCCATCCTCTCTGTCCAACCATATAATGATCACATAAATAAATCCATTTACTTCCAGGTTAACTGACTTTATCAGCCCCCATTTCACAAAGATTTGAATATATCTAGATACAGTACTGTGTAAGAGTAAGGTCTAGCATCACTTAAGTAAAGAGATCCACTATCGTTTTGGAAACATCATCGCTTTCTTGAAAATGGCAGAGTTATGGTTTGGGCATATTTTTTGTTTATGCTTCCTAGAATTTTCCTTACTTTGAAGATGGTAAATCTACAAAAAACATAAAATAATGTATCTCATGGCGACTCGATCTTAGAGCGCTTTTTCAGTGCCGTTAACAGCGTTTTACATTGCTGTTACTTGATCTGACAATGGAGAAAAACTGATTTACGCCGTAAATCGAGGAAGCACTGTGTTACGTGACCCAAAGCTTAAGTCTATCATTAATTTTGATTTACAACAATAAAAACTATGGTTCATTTCCTGTGTGTGCATTTGCTGGTCTTCTCAACACAACAGGAGAAAAAGTAGGGCTGTAAAGGTTTCTTCGGGCCAGACTTGCTTTGCCAAATATAAAGATTTCTTTGGGCCAGGCTTGCCTTTTCAAGTTTTCGGTATTTTAACTGGCTTAATTTACTGCCTAACCATACTGCCTTAGTCATTTCTAAAAGTGCTTTTCAATGTGAAGTCCAGGATGTCACATAATACCAATTACTTTCTGTTGTTCATCTGTAGAAATGTGGTTTTATCTTCACCACAACTTCCATCTTCCAACTATTCCAGATTATCATAAGCTTCAGCATGGGAACAATAAACCGATGGTAGCAATATGATAGCCCGGTGCAACCGTTATGATGTAAACAAATTATCAGGCAGCTTAAATAATAATGCTGTATAAGTTTTCATCAATCAACAACTGCTAACATTTTGCCTCCCACAATGTTCCTTCATTTATTTCTTGACCACTGGTTTATTTATGGACGTATTTGCATGTTAATTTGTTTTTATTATTTACTCACCAGCATGGCTATCATTTCTTTTATACGAGTGCTATATTCTGTGGAAACTTGCCAAGTACGTTGATGCCACTACATTCGGTCAATTTGAGTGTGTCCCTACTTGGAGTAATGTAAGATTTAATCCTTTTACGTTTCAGCCACGCCAATTATGCTGGTGCCAAAGTGCAAACCACATTTATGGAGTCTAGCACTTGGCTAACAATAATTCCTTATGAGCAGTTGTTATAATTATTTATGACAGCGTTCGTTTTTATTGGACCTTCCACAGGCAAGCTGTGTACATCTTACAGAGGATTCGATAGACATAATTCGTCCTGGACGATTTTTCAATTATTTTTCCGCAGTTAATGTAACTGAACAGTCAAGCAGTGGATGACCCATTGTCGCATCATCAGACTTGGAAAGGGTTAACAAAATCTACAAATCTACAAACATAAAAATACCAAATACCAATAGAATAAGACTTGAAAGGACACACCAGAGCAAAGCCGAAGATTACCATTAGCGTGCCTTACCAGTTTTCAGGATTTTCAACTGAGCAGAAGCCTGGGTGTCTCCAGCTGTGTTGGAGGCAACACACTGGTACATGCCTGAGTCTGCTTCGACCAGGCCGAGAATTTTCAGGTGGTTTCCGCTCACAATCTGGAAGAGAATTATTATAAAGGAGATTAATAAGATAGCTCACTCGCTACTTCTAGAATACCACAAGGCTTGCCCGAAAAGATTCAAAAGATTCGTTATTAAATGAAAGGTGGGAACTCGTGTTTGGTAGAGGTGGGTAGTTAGGTGAGAAGGCAAATTCAAATGGCTATGAAGAGCCTTTGGTGCTATCTACAGTGTGCCAGCTTGGATGTTTGTAGTTCAGATGAATATATATACAATTTAATGTATATCTTTAATGGTACCTACTTTGCAGTTAGGATAAATGATTTGTTTAACCAGACCTCTAAAAGAGTTCAGAGGTCTGGTTAAACAAATCATTTATAACTAACTAACAGTTGTATATTTATTCATTCATCTGAACTACAAACATCCAAGCAAGAATCTGGATGCAATTTCATTTACAATGTAAATAAGAAAAGATACTGAATTTTAAGCATTTGTCTATTTATTCATTATTAATTGTGGTCTCATGTATATTATCCTCAAAAACTTTGTTAGCTGGAAATTCATTTTGTCCATGTAAACAAACAGGTCTTAAGATGTCTTTCAACAATGCCTTTTTTTTCCAAGATGAAGCAGACATATGTATACAACACAAAGCACCTTTTATCATCAAATAACACAGCATTTCCCTGAGCAGATATAAATCGTTGCTATTTCTATTACATATCAAGCTGCAATTATATTTTGCAAAGGTGGAAGGACACAAACCTGAAACTACTTGCTCTTAACAGACCAAAACCTTTCTTATTTCCAAAAGGATGCTTTGTAAAGATGTTAAGATACGTACCTGAAAGTACTCGCTCTCAATTATCAACTCCCCGTTCTTGAGCCAGTGGACAGATGGCTCTGGGCTGCCGTAAACCTTGCACTCCAGCTCGATGTCTTCCTTTTCGTACGCAAGGGTATTTACTGGTTTTCGGAGGAACTTTGGGGGAACTGCAGGAGTACGCAAGAGTAATCCATTACAGGATGCTTAATTTATCTTACGTGTTAGTCCTAACTAATCTAGTTTCATGATTAAGGGGTAATAATGGGCCAAATTGATACAAGGATATGATTTATAGTTTGCCAATACTGAAAGCACTGCACTGCTTCTTGCAAAACACTGTATATACTGTGATTTCCTCTAGGATGAGCCAGTGAAGTCTGACCCACACTACTGAATCAGATTTCTTGCCCTGAAGCAGCATTGGTTCTCTAACAATGGGTCAAGACTTAAGCAGGGATGAACTGAATCATTATTCTCCACTAGGAATTTCACTAGACCACAGAGCCATTCCTGAATCTCACAGGACTGGCATGAAAGATCCATCCCAAATACAGAGACGAAACCGGAGCACGACAAAGTTAAAGAGGTTGGACAGCTAAGTGGGAGGAGACAAAGGGGAACAGATGAAAGTAAGATGGTAGTAAGCAATGTAGCTAAAAGGGAAGTAAACTGAAGTACAGTGTTTGGAAGGTTAGTTTGGAAATCGTGATGGCCGAAGCTGAAACCTTAACCTTTAAACTTCTCAAAATGAGCCGAGAGATTGTACTGTACCTTGTACTTGCACGTGAGCGATGGCATCGACAGAGTCCTCTCTGTTTTCTGCCCTGCACATGTATGTGCCTCCGTCTTCCTCCTTCAGTCCTATGATCTGCAGACTCCTGGTTGTGCCCAGGAAGAAGAAGCGAGTGTCCAGGTCCCTAAAAGAATTTTTTGGCGGTTAGTACTGTGGAGAATTACGTACTTTCTGAATTTGTTTTATTACATCTACAATGCAAAATGTGTAACCTTCAATCTGTAAATTAAAGACGTATGTAATCTGATACACTTGTCACTGAAAGCGTCCCGTTCCTCTCCTAGCACTACGTGAATAAACATGGAACAGACTTTTTCATTTACCACTGAGGCACTCAGGATCTTTAAATTACTGAGCACGTATTCCTTGCTCTTAAAAGTAAATTTTTAAAACTACAAGTTCATTACACAACTAAGAACAATAAAATCCTGCTAGGTAAAAACATCCTGGACATTATTTGGATATTTTTGTCCATATTCACGTCCCCTCAAATCACATTTAGAGGCTCAAAAGAATCTACGAGGAAACAGATGAAATTTGTTACTTACGCCATGTCAATCGTAGCTCCATCCTTCAACCACACAATGCTGGGTTCTGGGTAACCGTTGGCCGCGCAGTCCAGGGTCGTGTTCCCGCCGACCCTGACGACAGTGGACTTCGGACGCGCTATGAACACTGGAGGCTGGGGGTCCCGTAGAGCATAGGCCTCCTGGACTTTGAGGTTAGCCTCTCTCGAGACTTTCGTCTTGTCCAGGCTTCTTGCCTGACAGTAGTATTTACCCTCATCGGACTTTGCTACGTTTTCTATTTCTAAGGCACCTGTGCATCAAAAGATATTGAAAGTAACTGATAACAACCACTGCGACAAAAGCAAAGACTCTAATTCTTTCTTATTTTTAGAATGTATTTAGTCTCAAACATGACTTAGGATGCATATAGTCTTTTCAAAGTTACCAAATATACGTTTTACTTATAAGAGTTGTCATTGTAACCTAACATATCAATGATCATCTATAAATCAAAATAATGTGAAGGAACACTCAACCTAAACCTTCACCTAGCTTTGTCTGAAAGACTTGACAATAAACACGTGAAAACAAATAAAACTCAGGGAGATACAGAAGCTGGAAGAAAAGAGAGAGAGAGAGAGTTCTTGATCGATAGAATCCAAGGACTCTTAAATAGTATATAGCACACTTCTCAATACCGCAACTTCATTGACAGTATAAATTCAGGCTTACTTTTATCACATCTTTAAGCACTGCCATCTGATATACTGGCCTGACAGTAGTAATATTCTTACTGATACATCCAGCTAACACATACCTCGTATGGACCTGCCTTTTACGAAAATTAGCGACAGAACGCACGTGCTACGGATTTTGTGCGCAGTACTCTAAAAATGTCTTCTTTCTAGGAGTGAAGGAGAAAGACTGAACTCGACCGTTACGTACCTGAAGGCAGGAGGGTCATTCTGGAGTCTAGTTCCAGAAGATGACTATTCTTGAACCAAGTGATAGACGAGGGAGGGTTGCCGTTGATGGCACACGCAAATCTCGCCCTCTCCCCCTCGAAGACCGTCATGTCTTCGGGCTGGTCGTCGAACTTGGGTAAGGCTGGAAAATTGTGTTCGTTATATATCATTTCCTGGTGCAGCCTAAGCCAGTAATATTGACAGGGAGATATAGAATATGAAAACAATCAAGTCTGCAATATATCTTGAGGAACAACACCAGCATTACTTGAGACACCAAACAGGCTTTAAAATGGATCGATATACATTTAGGTTTGACTTCCACAAGTTAAAAAAATTAACATACAATGAGTATGAAAACAACAATTGGTCTGCAATGTGTCTTGACGAACACCACACAGCATTTTATAAAACACCAAACAGAGTTTAAAACTGGATCAATATAAGTTTACATTCAACTTCCACAGAGTGCAAAAATAAAAAATTAACAGATAGATTTTATCTCTTACTTATAAGGAATATATTTCTAAAAACAGAGCAAAAACAAATACGAAAAGAGCATTTACACACCGAAAGCAATTATTTCAGCCCAAAAGAAAAACGTCTCACAGAAAAGGAAAATCTCTCAGGTGCGTGAGTGTAGCCATCGTCCGTAAACCAGCCAGTCTGCTCGTAAATAAAACACATTTTACCTCTGATCAACGTCGCAGCATGAAAAGCAATGCTAAGGATTTGAAAACAAGATCTTGAAAGATTCCCTAACAACTTCCTCGCAAATCAACCACCAAAGAATTCTGGCTTTCGCATCCTCAAGTTATCTGGGTAGTAAGGCCTGCCAAATCTCAAGAACTCAATTCCGACAGTCCATGAGTCATCGAATGCCTAACACGACGAGTCAGCTCAATATTCAGTATGAACTACAATCCTAATTCCACTTTGTTCAATGCAAACAAGAATCCAAAGCAAGAGGAATACAATCAAATATAACTGAGCACGAAGAATTAAGGGAAATGCATGGAGGAATGGGTCAGAGGTTCCAGAATGGTATGTCACTGCTCCAAAGCTCACTTCAGTACAAGAAAGCTGGCACTGTATAAATTCCAAGCTGACCCACCTCACATGAACAAAACAGAACCATTTAGAACTGAAGCTATGGTAGACATCAAGTTTTCAACCACAGTACACTGTATAGCATTTCTGCGGACGCAAATGAATACAAACTTTTTCTCATTTAGCAATTAAAAAATAAGTTTCTATCTTACTGTTGTCTTCAAACAGTATAAATGAAGCTGATCTATTCAACCGAAGTATAAACAAACCTTGCATTACTCATATTAATTCTTAAAACTGTTCTCCTGAGGTATAAGAGAGAATCCTAACGACACAAATTAAAAAGCCTGATATACAAAGAATGAAAAGAAAACCTCAGCATCTCTAAACAAGCATCCAAATCACATGCGACGGAATAGCTACAGGAAAAATATCCTTTCTAAAGTGCCTCTGAAGTGCAGAGAACAATTTCTTACGAAACAACAGGTTTCTAACATCCCAAGCAAATTGACTGGACCTCATGCGACCAAACGTTTCTAAAATAATTACTTTCAAGATTTTTCCTGCATACCAGTTTCTTACTAAGATATATGAGAGTCCTTGCTTCTCACAGATGCCTGAGTTGCATGCGGCCAAATGTCAAGCAGAGATACTTCTCTAAAATACCTGTTTTTCCTAGACTTTTACTGCAATGTGGCACAGACCACCTACTACTTTTCAAGTACGACAAGAGACTCCTAGCATTGCACGAGCAAATATTTTTGCATTGCATGCCGCCAAGTATCAACAAGCAGATAGATCTAAAAGCAAAATCATAAAAGACATCCTCAAAAAACTGCATAAAATGAAAAGTTGCAAAAGGAGACTGAAGCATCAAATCGAAGTGTATTATACACTTTCCACACCATTTCATTTGGTCGTCTCAATTTACCAGAATATGGACACAAGGCAGCGCTCTTGAATAAGGAATCGGTATCTCTGGATTAAAATTTTCCTTGGATAAAACAATATAGCAATGTTGTTAAGTATGAAATAAGAGTAAATATTCTCAAAACAGGTTAAGCAGTTAATTGCTTGCCCACTAGATACACATATCATTAAACACATATTTAAGTATAAGTAGAAAGTTCCCAAAATAATAATCTCCTCAACTTACTCCATCACTATTTGTAAAAGACCAGGAATACATGTACTGAAATATAGTAGAGTATGTGTTGCAAATACTGTACATTTATGGTCCCAATTTATAATGATAGGCTTTGCAACATTGGACCCTTATATCACAACTTGAAAAATTGACATTTTACATATTCATGAGTACAAATGTAAGTACCTTTTTGTTTGTGTGATATCTTTCACATTTGATTTACAAAGTTCAATTTCTAACATTCTTCTTCATCTTGCATGGGAACAGCAACAGATGCAAGTGTGGATCAATATGAATGCTATGCAAGATAAAATAAGCTGGCTGTGAGCTTACGTCAGTCTGAAATAAATAAACTCCTATGAAACGAACCCTTCAATTACAATGTCCCACGCTGACAAGGGGATGACAATTAAGAAGGGTACATTATGTGATATAAACATTTCGTAGCAAACACGCACAGATCAATACACAACCCAGCATCATTTAAAATACATGATAAAACTTGACAATCATGAACCACAATAACACTGCAAACAGGCACCAATATCTGTGACGTAACCTTTAACTTGTGCGAGTAGCAACACATTAGATAAGAACCGAAGTCCTGTGCTACTTAGTATTTGTGATTGAAAAGCCATATGACAAAGAAAGCTCGGTCTTAGTGATCGTTTAGTACTCCATATTCCTAGATGCTAATAATTTATATTCATTTCCCGAGATGGGCAGAAAAACTGGTTTTAGGTTATTTTTTACAACCACTTTACACTCCAAAATTATTTGGGATAACTTACCTCGTAATGTTTTTCCAACCTGCTGACTAATCCTTTCTCAGGATGAGTCAGTAATTTATCAGTGCTACTAACTTTGCTAATCAATAACTGCCAGTTAGTAAGTGTTCCTCATATAATGTCACTGGTTTAAATTTGGGAAAAAAGTGGCTGACATTTAAACATTCACATAAATAACATCTACTTACTTGCTTTTTGTTTAAATTTAACAAAAGCAATTGCTGTTAACAAATAAATACATGAAATATAAAATACATCAGTAAACATTTCTTCTTGCAGAATTCTTGCATTTAACCCTTCTCAAATATCAGGAAATTATACACCTATGCGTCTTAACTTACGGTAGCTTTCCTTAAGCATGAATAAATGAGTAGAAGGAATAATAACAAAAAAATAATACAATTAACCAAGCAATGAATGAAAACTAAGGAAGAAAGTAGTACGTAACTGTATAGAAAAATATATGTGAAAATGTAACTTCACTTCCTTGCATTCAAGCATCTCAACTGCGGTGCTTCCAACCAAATGACATGCTGCGGAAAGCGGACGAAATAAAAATGACGTACGGAAAGGGGGAACAAAATAAAAACGAGAACGCAATAGCATCAACAGCGGAGCTATAGAAACAAATTACAATGACCAGAGTCTGGAATACACACAAGACAAAAATACTGAGCGCAAGAGTACGTGAGAGAGAGTTCAATCAACATCGACCGCAACTCAAAAGAGAAGGAAGGGGCAACCTAGAGACACCATGCACAAGACAAAAGCAAGTGGGGGTTTTATCGTTACCATCTTCCCAGCCGCCTGTTGGAGGAGAGAAAAGTAAAAAGACATTATCACTTTTGAGGGCAGACGCAGACAGGGGGACCACACACATCTTTCGCACAGCTCACACACACAGGGGTCCCTTATTACGCACATAAACAGTTCTCCCATCTCCCCCCCTTCAAATGGGTCTTGTGTAACGTGTGTTCAAGTGGTTGCTGAGGTGATCAATGTAGGTACTGTACATTGCTGTATCGTTTGCGATGGAGTACAATTAAGAGTTGCGAATGGTCAACACATTCACTGGGTTTCTCTGATAGCATCAGTCATGACTGTGTGTGTGTGTGTGTGTGTGTGTGTGTGTGTGTGTGTGTGTGTGTGTGTGTGTGTGTGTGTGTGTGTGTGTGTGTGTGTGTGTGTGTGTGATGCACAGAATATTTCTAACAAGAATTGAATCACAAGAAAAAATTCATTACAACAATATTAACAAATTTATTACGTTTTGTTGAAATGCAAATCAGAAGTTCTCCCTAATATCAGGACTTTTTTGTTGAAGTGCATTTTCAAGTTTTCAAATGTACCCAAATTTTACTAAATTCCAACATAATTCTTGTTAAAAAGAGAGACAATTAAACAAGTACATGAATGAGGCTCTATAACTACTCATATACTGTAAAGTGTACAACCATCCTAACTCATATCAGATTCCCAGTGAGCAGAATAACTGACTATGCTATACACATTTCCTGAATATGCATATAGCATCATCCCAGGAAACGGTAAAAGTAATATTAAGTTATGTTAGCAGGGTCTGTCCCCATCAAATGGAGTCGTCTGCATTCCTCTTTCTTTGCTATATATCTCAAGATCCACAGGAAATGCAATAGTGCAATGTTTTCTGCCCTGACTCATGTGTCTACTTATAGAAATGTGTCGCTCGTACATAGGTATGTGTCTTTCCCTTCCTATATCGTCTCTAGAATAAAGATCTGTGTCCAAGTGTCCAGAATGTAAAATGACTCAGGTCAACCCTCTTCTTAGTAATCTTGTGTGATATTCGAACCTTAGTTTTGTCTAAATATGCCAAATTACTTCACGAGTCTCCTGTTATCTTTACCTCCATGCTAAAACTAACTTTTGTCTCCAGATGGAAAAAGTAAGCCTACATACGGTTAGGTTTAGGGCTCTCTAGTTAATAATGGTTGATAAGGTGTAAGGTACACAAACAAGATTACCAAACTGTGCTGGTCCTATTAGTCTATACAGGGTTCAAAGTGTCTAGTGAAGCTTCAGGGGGGACTGATTTACAGTTCAGTAGTTTTTCTCCATCTACAGCAGCTACAGAAATCTGTGCTCTTTGATTTTAAAAGACTTAAGGATGAAAAACACAAGAAATATTAGAGTATGTTATCATTTATCAATTTAACCTTACAACTGACATCAATGCAACGTTCTAGAAGACTTAACTAAAGAAACTGATTAGTTACAAAATAAACAGTACAGGTATATTCTAGGCAGAATAATATTGGATTATAGAAATATTTCTACTTTTCAAAATCAGATAGGCCTAATCACCTTCTACATAATATATACAATCTATATTTCTGATTATACACGGTGTAAAATTTCTGAAGATTTTAAAAGTGCCGCTGACACAAAAAAGTACTCCTGACAACACCTTATATAACAATGTAAAGTGTTCTCCCATGAACCCTTCAGAATGAAAAGCAAGGGCACTTGACGGCTTTCCTGGTTAACTTAAACCTACTTTGAATACAACACTGATAAACTTTTCTCATTTGAATTTCACTGATAATCACTGATTCTAATCTGATTATTACTTTCACTGGTTTTATGCCACCCTGAACGTAATTTTGATGCGTAGGGGCTAAATATTTTTTGAGAATGCTTGCCAAGTAAATGAATAGCCTATAGTAGTCATCATTTTACATGAATTAGTGTATAGTACAATATGTTCAATAACTGAGAAAATTATTTAAGTTGTGTCTTATATATCAGAGACTGAACAAGACTTCCTTGTGTTCAGTAGAGAATACAAGCATCTGATGATCATAAGTCCCTCTGTACATGGGAACACTCAAAATATATATTCATATAAGCATTATTTTTGTCTGTTAAGTGAGCATTCTGTGCTAACTTACAGAGTACTTAAAATGTACTTATGTAAGTAAAAGCCATGGTGCTTAAAGGTATGATTACTTACTAGTGGTTAAGTAATGTTCATGAGAATTGTGTTGAATCTTTGCAAATAAAACTAGGTACAGTAATCTATTCCATGACTATTATATGCTACCTAGTTACGTTAAATCCAACGACAGGAATCGTCATCGTCTCAAGTACGAGAGAAACGACTCGATAAAGAGAAGAAATGACTCGTTAAAGAGACCGTGCAAGAGAGCAACATCTGGTGTGAGTCTGTCCAGACCTCACTCGTCCCTACGGGGTGCCAAGATGGACATGGTAACTTTTCCCTATGGAAAGACGATGAGAAATTGAAAGACGGAAAGTAAAATACTCACCCACAACGCTGAGTTTGGCCGTGGAGGACAGAATGGTGCCCACCCCAGGCGAGGATGCCACGCACTGGTATATTCCTTCGTCGGATCTGTCCGAGCGGGGGCGTGCCACCCACGAGAAGTGCAGGGTGCCATTCGGAAGGATTGTTCTGGGAGGCAGGTCAAAGGTCATTTAAATGAGGAGCCTTTACTAAGTATTTCTAGGGTGAAATATTTAGTAATGGGTGAAGATAGTTGGCTAAAATGCACCTGTCCATTTATGAAAGAAAATGTGAATACTGTAGAAAAAAAATATTAATTGGGTTCCTTAGCAAGGGGCTTCCAAGATTTCAATCTCTTTCTCTTATAAACTGTATTATTTTGAAAATTAATAAAAAATACTCTATTACTTATTAATTTTGTTAACATTAAAATTACTTTATTGGTACACATCAAAGCAAAACTATTTTTGAATCATGATTTGGACATAAACCTTCAACCTTTTTCTCACTTTTTATTATATTACCAAATTTCAAAAATTACTTTTAACACAAACCAACGTATTACTTATATGTTAATCATTATTCAAACTTTTATCAAAACAAAAGTAAGAAAAAATCTTATGATTATATTACAATATATGGATCTTTGAGGGTCTTCCACACATTCACATAAAACACACATACGTACACAATCTGGAGTGGTACGTACATATACAACTTCCCATACAAGTAACGTACATGTCCAAACTCAAGACACGATCAAGTTTTTAAACTAAAGAAGAATTAAGTTAATGACTTACTTTCTTGTATCGATGGAAGTGTCGACTGGAGAATTGTCTCTCCTCCAGGTCAGCGTGGGCTGGGGATGCCCATTGGCCACGCAATGGAGCCACGCCGCGGAGCCCTTGGGAATGACAGTGTCGCTGGGCTCCACTGCGAAGGAGAGCCCACTCCAGATTCCATCTGAAAAGCCAAAGACGAGATTAAATTATGAATAGATTTTTTGGAGTGAGGAGTTTTATACATAAGGCATTAAATGATTAAACATGTAAATCTATACTTATACATATACAACCATTAGTATACAGAGAAATGTGCTGAAATGGTTTGGTCATGGAGAGAAAACGGGAAGGATAGACCCATAAAGAACTTGGCTGACAAGAGCGTGAGAACTTTATGAATGAATGAGCGTTAAAGTGAGAAAATCCGAACTAAATACGTGGTCGAAAATCCAAACTAAATATGTAGTCCAGTATAGGCCGCAGGGCTGATTAACTACCTAGTGGGAGTATATATATATCTGACAGGTTACATATACATTTTACTTAATAGTTCTGCTTATATCTATCTGACAGGTCACATAAACATTTTTCTTAATAGTCCTGCTCAGCAGATCCCGTTCCTAGTGCACTGAGTGGCGAAAGTGTGGCATATGGCAAAGAAGTAACTGGTCAACATTCTAGACTAAGGCTCAGAGGTCAAGAGAGCAAGTAACCAGCTCTTGCCCGCATTAGCATATATTCCATGAATATTCAAGCGCAGTCATTTACCCAGCCCAAGACACCCTCTCCCCCCTGCATGCCGCTGAGCACCGAACTCTCGATCTCCCCCGTAAATCCAGACGAATCTTAATTAGCGACGGAGGTGTGAACAAGAGAGGTCGCTGACCTCTTCCTTCGCCCTGTACCTGTGCTATCTGTCGCCTTCCTTGCTTATTCTGTAGGACTAACTGACAAGGAGTTTGTTTGTTTGTTTGTTTGTTAAGTAACTGTGCACGGAGGTGTTTGTGCATCCTGACGAAAATTTGACCAAAGATGGCCCTCACCACCGCCAATAAATTAACAGATTTTGATATAGTGGACAAGGGACCCTTTGGGAAAAAGCAAGAGATGACTACTCAGCCTTGGCGGAGGTTTGTGCTCTACAAACGCTTTGGTATTTCCTGTGCCTCTGATGACCTAATCAGCACACTTTGTACCTGGTAATCACGTGACTGTAGTGGGTCACAGCCAACATGGAGAGGAGCATGGGGCTAGCAACCTCATGCTAAAATAATACTGCACTTTGATGGAATAAATGCAATTGGCCACAAAGTTGCTGAGCACGCTTCCACATTATAGAATATATAATTGTTTGTTGCGAAAAAGAAAAAATGGGCTTTAGGAAATGGTTAATGCATATAAAATTAAATAAAATATGACAAAGAAATTCATACATAAAATGAATAAATATATACATAAATGAAAATAATTCTGGAACTAAAGATGGACAGCAGTTCATATTACTGATATCTGATGCATTGCAATTTCACTTTTTATGCTACCTGTTTCTCTCTCTCTCTCTCCCTGGTTTTCACACACACACACACACACACACACACGCAGACACAAACACACACCCATTCACACACACACACACACACGCACAAAACAAAGACACCTAAACATTCAGAATCCCTCAACCATTACGACAGCCTGAAACTTCTTCAAAACACCAGAAAAATATTCCAGCTTACCAAAACAATCACAACATCAGAAATAGTCGTCCGAAACCTTCTCCAGACGATGAGAGGC
>NC_089773.1:13684272-13686772 GCF_040412425.1 Macrobrachium rosenbergii
AGAGAGAGAGAGAGAGAGAGAAGTTCAATAACCCAAAACTTACACGGAATATAACAGAAACAAAAACCAGACGAATTTTGTTGAAACTTCAATTCTTAGATTCATTTCTCTTCTTGTGTGTTGAAGACGAACCTTTCACTCCAGGTCCATTTATATCCCAGCAGAGAGGAGGAACGGTTTATCTCTCTCTCTCTCTCTCTCTCTCTCTCTCCTTTCCATGTGAACAGTAGCTGAAAGAAATGGAATCTTTTTTTTTTTAAGTGCGTGTGATGATGATTCTTTACGGTCAATCTGCTTGCCCTATTCTGACGGCTGTACTCTCTCTCTCTCTCTCTCTCTCTCTCTCTCTCCCTCCCTTATTCCTTGTTCAGAGAGAGAGAGAGAGAGAGAGAGAGAGAGAGAGAGAGAGAGAGAGAGAGAGAGAGAGAGAGAAACAAGGTTGCATTAGAAAGGTATGATTGAATTGTATTCCATCATTGGTGCGAGGCGAAGTAACGGGGAAGAGAGAGAATAGAAGAGAGAGAAGAGAGAAAGAGAGAGAGAGAATTTATAAAGACAAGTCTTCAAAACTAAATATTTCAAGATTTTTTTTATTAATCTTCTCAATTAAACTTGTCACATTACTTACGTGTCATTGGCAAGAGAGAGAGAGAGAGAGAGAGAGAGAGAGAGAGAGAGAGAGAGAAAGTCATCTTCACTCCAAGATTATACTGTCCCTCAGCCAAGACACAATGGAGTCGAATCTTTTAATTTTCTTTCCATTTTTATTTATTCTCTCTCTCTCTCTCTCTCTCTCTCTCTCTTCTCTCTTCTTTCCATGTCTGAAGTTTCAATAGCTTTCAAGTCACCTGGAACAATTTTTTATTTTGATGTTCTGTGGAAATAGTGTTTGATTCAATTATATATAGATATATATAGACAGATGGATATATAGATACAATTAATAATTAATAAATAAAGACTGCATTATATATATATATATATATATATATATATATATATATATATATATATATATATATATATATATATATATATATATATTTTCATGATGACCTTTGTAATACGTATATCCTCCTATGACATTTAGTTTTTTCATGTGTTATGTTTAATGATAATGGATGTTGAAGTGTCATATTTAGTTTGAC
This sequence comes from Macrobrachium rosenbergii, assembly GCF_040412425.1. Classification (NCBI taxonomy): domain Eukaryota; kingdom Metazoa; phylum Arthropoda; class Malacostraca; order Decapoda; family Palaemonidae; genus Macrobrachium; species Macrobrachium rosenbergii. The sequence continues at coordinate 13,685,421 of NC_089773.1, forward strand.
ATCAGATCTCAAAAGTACTAATGATTACTTGATAGCGTTTTAGAATTGTTGTTATAATTTTTTAATAGTAACGTAATTTAGAACTATCTTTCTTGGTAAAAGCGTAGTATGTGAACACGTCTGTGTGTCTACCAAGGCTTGTTTCATTTCAGTTGTCATCAGTTGAGATAAGAGAGAACGCTTTGTTTTGGAGTTAGAGATGACAGATTTGCAAAACAAACACCGATTCGTCCCATACGGGCTCAAGACGAGTGATTTCATGTTGTTGCATGCGTTGTTTGAGTCACGTCCGCCACTTTGAGAGAAAGAATACGTGTCCTGATCAACTGCGTCATGTTTTGTAAGATTGCGTTCAAAACGTTTTGCTGGGATGACGTAACTCTCTTCTAGAAGCTTCTCCATTGTCTCTCGCACCCAAAACGCTTTAGTGACGTCACCTCCTGCTTCTAGAACTTTTGTATCTCGTACCCAAAATGCTTTAATGACATCATGTAATTGTTTCACGTATTACTGGAATCCTAAAATTTGTTTCATTCTGATTTCTGAGACCAGTCGATTTGGTTCCATATCTCTCTCACTCTCTATTAGGAAGAGATTACTTTAAAACTAAATTTTGTGGTCACTTTTAACATTAACTTTGAGATCTGAATTTAGCAAAGTTATTTAGTTCATCTTCGCCTGGTAAAAAGTGTATTGTGTAACTGCAGCAAGTGATTTACAGAGGTTTTCACAAGTTGTGTAAGGTAACGTGAAATTTTACTTATTGATACCATGGTATGATAAGTTAGAGGTTATGGTGTGATAAGTTAGAAATTTTGAACAAGTGAAATCATTATTGATAAATCTTACGTGTATTTTTGTGTGTTTTTCTATTTACAATTTCTTTATATTTTCACATTTTTATGTTTGTGATGTAACATTTATTTACATAGCATTCTAAATATTTCTTGGTAATTTAACATTGCATACTTAATTTAACATTGCATATTTAACATTGCATACAATTTAACATTGCATACTTAATTTCATTTATTGAGATTTTCTTTTTAATCTTGGGTAATTTTGATAGTTTAAATTTTGCTTGATTAATTTAAATTCTGATAAAGTTTTTTGTGAATTAGTTTTGTTTCATAATTTAATTCAAGAATTCATTGAGTTTTGTGTTATTTTCAACTAATAGTAAATTTTTCAGATTGTGAATTCTAATTAATTGTGAATTCTAGTTATAAACTTTGAATCTGAAAATAAATTGATTGTGTGTGCATAAGGCAAAGTGATAAACATGGTTTGTTCTTTTAGTTTTGCTAAAGTGAATTAAGACCAGGGAAACAGTTAGAGTTTTTGATGGAGTG
>NC_089773.1:13689272-13714272 GCF_040412425.1 Macrobrachium rosenbergii
AGAGAGAGAGAGAGAGAGAGAGAGAGGAGGAAAACAAGATGACTTTTGAGTTTTGTGATGAAATAAAAAAAAAAAGTTTGTCGATCCAGAGGACTTTGGAAAGGTTAGTGTTGGGAATAATAATAATAATAATAATAATAATAATAATAATAATAATAATAATAATAATAATAATAATAATAATAATAATAATAATGAGAGAGAGAGAGAGAGAGAGAGAGAGAGAGAGAGAGAGAGAGAGAGAGAGAGAGATATCTTCCTTTTCCATTACATGATAGTGTAAATTTTGACGGAGTACTGATCACTGACTCTCTCTCTCTCTCTCTCTCTCTCTCTCTCTCTCTCTCTCTCATAGAGGTCAGGTTGATAAATTAATGAAGCCTGGCTTTTGAAATTCGGCTGGAATACCACCACACACCTGGTAGTGAGTGTGTGTGTGTGTGTGTGTGTGTGTGCGGCGCGCGTGTCCTAACCTTTTCCAAGTGAGCAGACGAAACACCTGAGTTAACTGTATATTTATCGATAGAGAGAGAGAGAGAGAGAGAGAGAGAGAGAGAGAGAGAGAGAGAGAGAGAGAGAGAGAGAGAGAGAGTGTCTATCTTTCCACGCCTGGTATTTGTAGTAATAATAATAATAATAATAATAATAATAATAATAATAATAATTTGGTATTTGTTTTAATAATAATAATAATAATAATAATAAAAATAATAAACACGTTCATCTACATATACACATGCGTACACGCAGATACCTTACGCGCGCGCGCGCTCTATCCAAACTTATACGGACGAATATAAGCGGACCTCATCTGAGTGGCTAAAAATTCACTCGCTTCCTCTACGGTGCAATTTTGGCCTCCCCTAAAATTAGGCTTATTCGGTTTGCTAACATCGCGCGAGAGAGAGAGAGAGAGAGAGAGAGAGAGAGAGAGAGAGAGAGAGAGAGAGAGAGAGAGAGAGACTGACTCAACCTTTAGGATGAGATGAGAAAGAGAGAGAGAGAGAGATAGAAGGAGCGATTCTTAAGCCTAAAATCACCTCGAATGCCTTCTCTCAGAGAGAGAGAGAGAGAGAGAGAGAGAGAGAGAGAGAGAGAGAGAGAGAGAGAGAGAGAGGCCTGCCTTTTCGTAGTAGGCCTAAATATCAAGCCCTTTAGGCATACAGTACTTTCATAGGCGTGATGAGAGAGAGAGAGAGAGAGAGAGAGAAAGGCTCTTTGGGCATGCTTTGTATGCCTATTTGTGGCCATGCCTTTACATACCCAATATATATTGCCTGTCAACTCATACCCCTCTCTCTCTCTCTCTCTCTCTCTCTCTCTCTCTCTCTCGCTGCTTACTTATACCTTTCTATCCCCATACGGCAAAGCTTTGGACTTCCCTTCTACCTTCTGTACTTCTTAATAAATTCAACTGGCTATAATTCAGTAGCTGGCGGTCACCCATCCAAAATCTGCCCAGACCCGATGATCAACACATCCTGGTCCTCCTCCTCCATTGCGAATGAAGGCGGCTGAATGATTGATTTAGGCAGCGTGGCGTCGCGTCGATGAATTTGCAGGATGCAAAGTCCTTTGCATCTTTCATGCAAGGCGGGAGAGTCAAGATTTGAGAGAGAGAGAGAGAGAGAGAGAGAGAGAGAGAGAGAGAGAGAGAGAGAGAGAGAGAGAGAGAGAGAGAGAGTTATAAATATATATCTATATAATATATATATCACTTTCCTTTATAAAAAAAGTTGGTCCCAGTTGAGAGAGAGAGAGAGAGAGAGAGAGTTATAAATATATATCTATATAATATATATATCACTTTCCTTTATAAAAAGTTGGTCCCAGTTGAGAGAGAGAGAGAGAGAGAGAGAGAGAGAGAGAGAGAGAGAGAGAGAGAGAGAGAGAGAGAGAGAGAGAGAGAGATATATATATATATATATATATATATATATATATATATATATATATATATATATATATATATATATATATATATATATACTTTCCTTTATATAAAATGGTGGTCCCAGTGAGAGAGAGAGAGAGAGAGAGAGAGAGAGAGAGAGAGAGAGAGAGAGAGAGAGATTGGTCCCATTTTTCACCAAATGATTTTGGGGATGGGGTTGCTAGCCCCACGCCAAAGGCCACAACTGACCCACAACCAGGTACCTAATTCATTTATTTATGCCTACAACCTTTGCCAGCAAAATACAGTAAATAAATAAATAAATAATAATAATAATAATAATATGTATTACATCACGAATTACGACTGCATGACAGCCACTCTGCTATGCATGACGGGAGGCGAGCGGACTAATTACAATACTTCACACGACATGACGCGAGTTTCAAAGTGTTGTCAATAATGAGGACCCTGGTGGTGTTTTGCCGATTGGTTTTGCTTTTTTACGAAAACAGTTTTGTAGGCCTCTCTCTCTCTCTCTCTCTCTCTCTCTCTCTCTCTCTCTCTCTCTCTCTCTCATTTCCTTACAACCAGCAATTCATTCTCTCTCTCTCTCTCTCTCATACAATTCCCTACATTTCACAATTCACCTTTTGGCCACTCTCTCTCTCTCTCTCTCTCTCTCTCTCTTCTCTCTCCACTCTCTCTCTCTCTCTCTCTCTCTCTCTCTCCTCCCCCAATCTCACCTTTCTCCCCATCTCTCTCTCTCTCTCTCTCTCTCTCTCTCTCTCTCTTGTCAACCTCCGAAGAGCGAATAATTGCTCTGTCAATCTTGCGGAAAAATTCCGCCCTCTTCCAATTCTGCCATTGTGTGGCCGTCGCCACTGTCCGCCGGCGGCGACCACAAACATCGATAAACATCACTCAGTTGGCTGGCTCCAACATCGATATGTTGTTGTGACGCGATGTTTGGGACTTCTGCGATGACGTTTAAGTTCACAGGTCATAGTCCCCGGCTGATGTTGATGTTCGTTTTGTGTTGACAACATCTGATGTTAGTTTCACCTATCGACAATCGTCACTGACGTTAATGATTAGTATTTTGTAGCTGTAAAGGTGCCTCTGCGCTACTGCACATATCATAAACATGTTGGAAACTTGTTGCCCACATGTCATAAACATGTTGGAGACTAGTTGCCAACATGTCACAAACATGCTGGATACGACTAGTATCCAACTTGTTGGTAATCCAAGTCATTACGTCATACAATTATCAAATGTTTGCCTTCGGGTTTAATTTCTGTAACCCATAAGGGTGCCTCTACACTAGACTAGAGTACAATATGTCATAATCATGTTGGTAATTTGTTGCACACATGTTGGATACAATTCAACAACTTGTATCCAACTTGTTGATAATTCAAGTCATTACATCATATGATTATCCAATTTTGCCTCAGGTTTAATTTCTGTAGATATATGGGTGCTTTCACAACATGTCATAAACATGTTGGCAATTTGCAGCACACACATCACAAACATGTTGAATGCAAGTCAACAGCTTGTTGTTGGTTCTAACCATTACTTCATACGATTATTCAACATCTGCCTAAATTTTGTTCTCCACATAAGGTCACTGACTTGTGTTCAACCTGTTGGTGATATGTTTGGAACAAGTTGCCGAGATTGATTGACATCCATGTTCATATTAACTCTGTAACTATATATAACTTTCTGCATGGAGCAAGAAAAAATTAATGCTTGACTCTAAACATTAACACTGAAATTGACAGAACAAGAAAAAACATTGTTTGCAACAAGTATAACAATGTCTGCAACAAAAATACCAACAATGTCTGCAACATCCAACAATTAAACTGTTTGCACCAAGGAAAGACATTATTGTTTACAACATCCCATATCAAAATGATTTCCACATAGGCCAAACAACATTGTCTTACAACATCACACATCAAAAATGGTTTCCACCAAGGAAAAACAACATTTTGCCATACATCCAACAACAAAATTCTTTCCACTGAGGAAAACAACACAATTCAATTTGCAACCAAAGAAACACAACTACAAAAAACAGTCTGCAACAAAGAAACCAACACTGTTTGAAAAACAACAGGGAACAACAACATACAACTTTGCAACACCTCCACTTCAACACACACACAACTGTTCCACACTCTGAGCAACTGAGGAAAACATGACATTTCATTTGCCAAACCCATAAAATAATACGTTTGTAATTGCAAATATATATATATCAGCTTTAAGCAACAATTCGGTTGCACTTAATGCTTTGTAATGCCAACGGGACAATTGTCAGTGTCATATGCAAATGTAAATATGTAAATAAATTTATGTGAGTGTAAAATATGGAAATTCGTTTATTTTTAAAAAGTTACTTAAAATTCTGTGGATAAAGTGAGGTACTTCTTACTTAACATTTCAAGTAGATAAGTAAGAGTATTCAATCGCTTTATACACAGAATAAAGTAGTATCTTGATTATTGATAGGATATCATCACGTGTAGATATATTTGAATATTTACGTAGCAAATTTTAATCAACTGTAATTTTAATCTACTGCAAATTTATCCTGTTTATGATATAATTAATCATTTTTTAATAATAATACAATAATAATAATAATAATAATAATGTTTATGATGATATCACTCAATGGGTACCAGACCCATGTTTGTGTTGTGTGTATGTATGTATGTATATGAGTTTGTGTTATGTATGTGTGTATACATGAGATTGTGTATGCGTATGTGTGTACATGCGCAAGCGCAAGCACGTCCACTGGGGGACGGTTATAAGCCTTACCACAAACCAGATGGAAATAAATTATCTTTCCAGGGATTATTATTTCGACATGAGTATTGAAGGTGGAGGTGAATAAATGGTGAATGATAATGAATTAAATCTTTATTTCTTTCATATTCATTTTTTTTATTCAATCTTCCTTCATCTACCTTCTTCTGGAGGGTGAATGAAGGTGAGTAACAGGTGAATCAAAGTGAATAATGATGAATAAAGTTATTATTTTTTTTCATTGAAAGGGTTCTGAGTCGTGTCTCACCTGTTCAGGTAATTAAGAGATCTCAGGAAGCCAACTTTTTTTTTTTTTTTTTTTTTTTTTTTTTGGGGGCTTTTGGGAGATGCCAATCAGGGAGTTTCCTTTTGTCTGTGTGGGTATTCTCTCTCTCTCTCTCTCTCTCTCTCTCTCTCTCTCTCTCTCTCTCTTGAGACTGAGTAAAAGTATCTCTCTCTCTCGACTGGGTATAAATCTATCTCTCACACATTCTTGAGATCGGGTATCTCTCTCTCTCTCTCTCTCTCTCTCTCTCTCTCTCTCTCTTTCTCGACTGGGTATCCCTCTCTCTCATACCTAAAACTATTTCTCTCTCTCTCGACTGGGTATAAATCTCTCTCTCTCTCTCTCTCTTGACTGGGTATAAATCTCTCTCTCTCATACCTAAAACTATTTCTGTCTCTCTCTGTCTCTCTCATACCTAAAACTATTTCTGTCTATCTCTCTCTCATACCCAAAACTCTCTCTCTCTCTCTCTCTCATACCTACTACTATCTCTCTCTCTCTCTCTCTCTCTCTCTCTGTTTAAACTCAGCGGCAATGTCCCGACGCCAGAGAATTTACATCAATCAATCATCCTTTACTCGTGATAGCCCTTCCCCTCAGTTCTCACACTTCTATGGCCATGCCAACCTTCTCTCTCTCTCTCTCTCTCTCTCTCTCTCTCTCTCTCTCTCTCTCTCAGTCCAAGAGAATGGAAAATGAATGTTTGTTCCCTCAGAGGGACACAAATAAAAGTATTCTTTTAACAAGAGCTTTTTAATGGCGAGAAGACAGCCATTGTGACGGGAGATAATTCATATTCCTCTGAGAGAGAGAGAGAGAGAGAGAGAGAGAGAGAGAGAGAGAGAGAGAGAGAGAGAGAGAGAGAGAGAGAGTTAACTTTTCAAGAGTAACATTTACGAACTTGGATACCTTTGTAGTTAAACTCTCTTGGTTTTGAGAGAGAGAGAGAGAGAGAGAGAGAGAGAGAGAGAGAGAGAGAGAGAGAGAGAGAGAGAGAGAGAGAGAGAGAGAGAGAGAGAGATACTTTTATCCAATCTCAAGAATGTCCCCAGTGTGAGAGAGAGAGAGAGAGAGATACAAGACATTATCCTTCTACCACTTATAACTTGATCGGATTCCTCCTGACTAATCCCTTTGAACTGTCAACACGAACAAGAGATCTGTTTAGATGTAAACAATATCTTACAATCACGGAGAGAGAGAGAGAGAGAGAGAGAGAGAGAGAGAGAGAGAGAGAGAGAGAGAGAGAGAGAGAGAGAGAGAGAGTACATTTTAATCTGAGATTTAATTATCCCCAGAGACAGACACATCTACACGTCTGTCTTGAACATTCTTGGAATTCCAACATCTCTCTCTCTCTCTGTCTCTCTCTCTCTCTCTCTCGTCTTTAAAAGCAATTACACTCTTTCTCTGTTCAAATACTTCACATCGTCCCAAGTCTAACAACATGTTTGTTGCCGAGGCCCGCTTACGAAAACTAATACTTATCTATATTTATATATTTATTCAGTTTATCTTACAATACCACTTTTCTTATTCCTCTAACTGCTACTTTTATTATCACTAGTGTCACTGCTTACGTCATCTATAGACAAAACAATAAAAACAACGGATTTTCTTTTATCAAAACAATAATATTATATACACATTATATTATCAAGGATAGGGACTCCATCTTCTTAACACATTCAAAACAGATAAATATTCGTCATAAATATTCACTAGAAGCAATGAATATTAATAAGAGGATATTTATACGTTATGGATTACAAGCTACAGTAAGCTGTTCCTATAGCCGTCTGTCTTCCAAGTGGCGTGGTTTTTTCTTTCTTGTGTTTGGGGTTCGAACCTAGTCATTATTTGTGAGTTTATTTTGTTTTTCATTATTTTTTTTAAGTTGAATATTATGTTGCTTCAATCTTCGGCCTCTGAGAGAGAGAGAGAGAGAGAGAGAGAGAGAGAGAGAGAGAGAGAGATGACATACCAAATCATCTGTCAATCACAACATTATGACAAAACTAATACTTGACAAGTACATCCACACCTTGGCGTATCATACCTGTACCATACCTGTCCCATACCTCCTAGTTGCCAGTAAACCTTTATCATCATAATTTTTGCCACATATACCATAATGACATTTCATCTGCGTCTCATACATGTCCCATATCTGTAGGTGCATCATACCTGTGTTGTACTTGTCCCATACCTGTACCATACTTGTCCCATACCTGTTCCTAACCTGTCCCATACCTGTCCAATACCTTAAGTTGCCAATAAATCTTTCTTTATTATTTCTGCCCCATCTACAATAATGACATTTCATCATCAAACCAAAGGCAATGGCTCAAGGTGACATATACCAACCCCACCCCTCCAACAGGGGGATGAATGAATGCTTTGTCGTAGGATGAATATGACTCACGGTAATGTACGCTTGACGCCCCGTTTCCCACCTGATGTTTACACGTACCTGAGGGGAAGAGAGAGAGAGAGAGGGGGGGTTAGTGGTATGTATAACAAGGCTGTTGTGGTTTTTATTACTATTATTATTATTATTATTATTATTATTATTATTATTATTATTATAACACCTCTCGTATCAATAAGTATAAATGATAATGTTATAGATTATAAAAAAATTAATATTGTTACCACTTACAGTTTACTTATACATAATAACACAACAAACTCAATACCTACAGTAGATAACAAAAATCAACGTCCTTCCTAAAAGTAGCAGAGTAAAAACAACAGTATTAAAAGTAGCAGGAAAAAAGTAGCAGAACTTTTTTGACCACATTTTTTCAGACGTAACAAAACAGAACTCAACACCTAAGCAACTGAAATCAAAATCCTTTCTAAAAGTAGCAGAGTAAGAGCAGCAATAGTAAAAGCAGCAGAACTTACTCTTTATACCACTTTCTCCCCTACATATCAAAACAGAATTTAAAACCTAATTAACAGAAATCAAAGTCCTTTCCAAAAATAGCAGTAGAAAAAGCAGCAGTAGTAAAAGTAGCAAAATTAGCAGCACTTATAATGTTTCTTACGTAACAACTCCTAAGTAACTGAAATCAAAGTCTTTTCAAAATGTAGAAATAACAGCATCAGAATATAAAAGCAGCAGTGTAAAAGTAGCAGAAACTTTTTTCACCAGCCATGCAAAGAAAATAATAAAAAGAATAATAATAATAATAATAATAATAATAATAATAATAATAATAATAATAATAATAATAATAATGGCCACCAGTGAGGGAAGCTTTCGAGTATAATTCGCAAGGAACTATGCAATTTGCAAGGCAATACCCTGCAATTTAATAAGCGTCCCGGGATTAGCCAGCGCGTGTAACACTTGTGTGGCACACGACGAGACACCCACAGAGAGAGAGAGAGAGAGAGAGATTAGTTTCTCAGATGGTTATGTATGTTTGTCTAGGCATGATTTTATATGTAAGGAGTTGTCAGTCGGTTTGTGTGGTTTTGCAGCTGAGAGAGAGAGAGAGAGAGAGAGTGCCATTAACGCCTCGGGGTGCCGCAAGAGAAGGCACTGGCATCTCTCTCTCTCTCTCTCTCTCTCTCTCTCTCTCTCTCTCTCTCTGACACGAACATACTCTTCTCTTTCTCTCTCTCTCTCAACGTAGCCATACTCTCTCTCCCTCTCTCTCTCAATGCAGACTCTCTCTTTCTCTCTCTCTCATGGTAGACACATTCTCTCACTCAAAGTAGCCATAGTATCTCTCTCTACCTCTCTTTCTCTCTCTACGCAAACACATTCTCTCTCTCTCTCTCTCTCTCTCTCTCTCTCTCTCTCTCTCTCTCTCTCTCTCTCTCTCTCTCTCTCTCCAAAACAAGCCGTCTCCCTGTCTCCACAAGAAAACCAAAATTTCCACATTATGCAAAACTCGCAAGTTTCTCGCGACGGTGTTTGTCAAACAAACACTTCCTAAGTGGTTCAGTCATAAAAGAATAAACACGAATTTTTGAGAGAGAGAGAGAGAGAGAGAGAGAGAGAGAGAGAGAGAGAGAGAGAGAGAGAGAGAGAGAGAGAGAGAGAGAATCCGGATTTTCAAGTTTTGTGTTTTCAATTTACTGTCTGGAAGTTAACAAAAAATGAAGATATGGAAATTTCACATTACCAGGACAAACATACGCGCGCACGCGCGCGCAGTACACATATATAGCCTACATAAAAATAATAATAATAATAATAATAATAATAATAATATAATAATAATGTCTTATTAAAAAGGATGGCTGTATTATTCAATCAGAATTTCCTTCGAATAATAATAATAATAATAATAATAATAATAATAATAATAATAATAATAACAATGTTGGTATATTGTAATATATATATATATATATATATATATATATATATATATATATATATATATTACTACAGCTATAATAATAATAATAATAAATAATAATAATAATAATAATAACAATTATTATCATTATCACTTCCCAATTTAAACTCCAACCACCATCTTCCCCAATAGGTCCTCACACCCAAATACCCACCAAAATATCATCACAGCCATTACACACAGGAACCTGTAACTGGATCCACGGCACGGGGAGGGGTTCAGCACCCAAATTCAAGGACCCACTGTGAAAAAATTACAGTTCTGGTGAAATCAATAACACGGGAACGACTTCAATAATAGTTATTAGCAAGAGAAAAGGGAAAAATGATATTATGTATGACACGGGAGTAATTCTCTCCCCTAGGGGGTTCTGCGTGAGTGGGCAGAGGTTATAAATAATGATTTGGGGTGAGGAGAGAGAGAGAGAGAGAGAGAGAGAGAGAGAGAGAGAGAGAGAGAGAGAGAGAGAGAGAGAGAGAAAGTCACTGTTATATTTGTCATTTGAATTATAAAGGATGACATGTACGAATAGAAAGCTTTGACTCACTCACTCACTCACTCACTCTTTATTCATCACTATATACTTTTTTAGTATGATATATTCTTCTAAGTCTCTATATTTCTCTCTCTCTCTCTCTCTCTCTATTCATCACTATATACTTTTAAGTATGAATATATATTTTTTCTCTCTCTCTCTCTTTCTCTTCATTACTATATGCTTTTAAGTATGAATATATATTCTCTCTCTCTCTCTCTCTCTCTCTCTCTCTCTCTCTCTCTCTCTCTCTCTCTCTCTCATTACGCACCTGGGGCAGGTGAACTGTCAACATATGGCAGTAATGTCAAAGGGCAGAAGCATTTGCGAATAATAATTCACAGCAGAAAAACAAAAAATGAAAAGTGGAATGCGCATTTTAAAATAATGGCTGACAACAGCGTGAATAGGATGAGAGAGAGAGAGAGAGAGAGAGAGAGAGAGAGAGAGAGAGAGAGAGAGAGAGAGAGAGAGAGATAAGACTTGACATTCTTTCGTGAGAGAGAGAGAGAGAGAGAGAGAGACGAGAAATATATAAGACTTGACATTTTTCGTGAGAAGAGAGAGAGAGAGAGAGAGAGAGAGAGAGAGAGAGAGAGAGAACGCAAATATATAACCTTTAAAAGTATATAGTGATAGAGAGAGAGAGAGAGAGAGAGAGAGAGAGAGAGAGAGAGAGAGAGAGAGAGAGAGAGAGACTGACTTTCTAATTATCTCCAAACAACTCTGACATCACCTGGGATATTTCCATATAGATAGATACAAACCCACGCAAGAGAAAAAAAAAAACTAAAATAAAGAAAATAAAACAATTTCACCAAAAGGAACTGCATCGAATACTATTCATATTGGTGGCCTGTGTTGTTGGAATCTATAGCGCTGCCAGACGCACGCTCCATGGCTAAACTTTAACCTTCAATAAAATCAAAACTACTGAGGTCAGAGGGCTGCAATTTGGTGTGCTTGATGACTGGAGGGTGGATGATCAACATGCCAATTTGCAGCCCTCTGGCCTCAGTAGTTTTTGAGGAATCTATAGCGCTGCCAGACACACGATCCATGGCTAAACTTTAACCTTCAATAAAATCAAAACTACTGAGGCTAGAGGGCTGCAATTTGGTATGTTTGATGACTGGAGGGTGGATGATCAACATGCCAATTTGCAGCCCTCTAGCCTCAGCAGTTTTTGAGATCTGAGGGCGGACGGACAGACAACTAGCCAGTTTTCGGTACTAGGATAGATATAGAGTATCTACGTCACTGCTAATACCCCATATAAACTGTTGTTCTTGCCTAACAATTTCAGCACTGTATGAGTAAACAATAATAAACAAACAAACACACACAAACACATCAACGGAAATTCAATTAACGAAAAGATATGTGACGCCACAGCAACCTATCACAATGGCGTATCGGGTATTAAGCTGACCATATAATTTTTAAAAACAAAAAATACCCACAGTCTCTCTCTCTCTCTCTCTCTCTCTCTCTCTCTCTCCCAGGGTGGGGGTTACAGTGGTATCGAATTCACTGCCTTAACGACTTGTGGTTTTTGAATATAATATTTCGGGGAAATCTCGACCACACTTGTGGTCTTTTGTGAGGGTTAACAGACAATGGAATATAACTGGGGGTTAACAGACAATGGAATATAACTTTGAATTAACAGACAATGGAATATAACTGAGGGTTAACAGAAAATATAACTGACAATTAACAGACAATGGAATATAACTGGGGGTCAACAGACAATGGAATATAACTGAGAGTTAACAGACAATGAAATTTAACTGGGGGGTTAACAGACTATTGGAACATAACTGAGAATTAACAGACAATGGAATATAACTGAGAATTAACAGACAATGGAATACAACTGAGAATTAACAGACAATGGAATATAACTGAGAGTTAACAGACAACGAAATTTAACTGAGGGGTTAACAGACAATGGAACATAACTGAGAATTAACAGACAATGGAATATAACTAAGGGTTAACAGACAATGGAATATAACTGAGAATTAACAGACAATGGAATACAACTGAGAATTAAGAGACAATGGAATATAACTGAGAATTAACAGACATTGGAATATAACTGATGGTTAGTAGACAATGAAATATAACTCCTTTTTGGGGGGAGGGGGTGGAATTGGGAGAAGAAGAGGCGGGGGGATGAGGAAGAGGAGGAATTAAACTGTGCTTGGGGAATACCACTGGGGAATGTATACCACTGACATCCTCATGGGGAATTGCAGAATTCACTTCAAATATGCCTGTAGCTGTGGAAGATTTTATCCCTAAGTGATAAAAGTGGCAGAAGATTCCCCATGGGGAATCAGGTTGGAACCGGGGAAGGGGAGGAATTAATTGTACTTAGGAGTACCACAGGGGAATTTATATAAAAAATCCTCAACGGGAATTGCAGAATTTATTACAAACAGGCCTCTGGAGTTGGGGAATTCAGAGCCACTAGGTGATAAAAATGGCATATATATTCCCCATGGGGAATAAGGGGAATTAGATTGTGCTTGGGGAGTAGCACTGGGGAATTCATATCAAAAGTCGTCATGGGGAACTGAAGAATTCGTCACAAACATCCTAAAATATAAACCAATAAACAAAATAAATAAAATTAATTATCAAAAGCAATTTCAAACAACGCTGGGTCAGAGTAATAATAAATATTAAAATCTTCAATCATTTCGAGGGAGACGCGAATATTAATATTAATATTTATATTAATATTAAAAGAAAAAGAAATAGATTTTGCAATTGATTGAATCGTGATTTGAAACAAAGCGTTTGTAGGAAGCAATATATATATATATATATACACAATATATATAATGGACCAAGGCTTACGGGGATGCTGTCTCTCTCTCTCTCTCTTCTCTCTCTCTCTCTCTCTCTCTCTCTCTCTCTCTCTCTCTCTCTCAGTGTTATGTCTACTGTTTGGGTTTCATCAATGCACTTTTTGTTTCCATTCACATTCACTTGCATCATGGCGCCTGTGTTAATCCTCTGAGAGAGAGAGAGAGAGAGAGAGAGAGAGAGAGAGAGAGAGAGAGAGAGAGAGAGAGAGAGAGAGAGAGAGAGCCGGCCCCTTCTGTTTTGACTATAAATTTTGACGAGGTGATAAACAAATGTCTGGTGCCATTTTTTTGTATCACTCTCTCTCTCTCTCTCTCTCTCTCAGCTGGGACCTACAAAGCTTTACTAGCAGCCTTGAGAGAGAGAGAGAGAGAGAGAGAGAGAGAGAGAGAGAGAGAGAGAGAGAGAGAGAGAGAGAGAGGCTCCTTTGACGCAAATGTAACCAAACCCAGCGGGTCCCTAATTTCAACAAATAAAAAGCGATGCATTTCTCTTGGATGTAAATTGAATCCTACTGAACAGGAGGTGAAAATAAACAATACAGACAAGGAGGTAACAGGCAAAGAAACAGACATGAAGACCCAGGCACACAGACATGCATACAGACATCAAGACGCAAGCATACAGACATGAGAAGCATTACAAGAATTCAAGGTGTGATTTCCACATTACGAGAGAAACAATACTGAAATAGAATCCTGTGCTACACAATCTCTCTCTCTCTCTCTTGACACTCAATATCAAGCATTCTTCTTTTGCAGAGAGAGAGAGAGAGAGAGAGAGAGAGAGAGAGAGAGAGAGAGAGAGAGAGAGAGAGAGAGAGAGAGAGAGAAATGAATATCTTTCATTAAGACATTCCCCAGGAATCCTATATTTCCACCTCTTTCAATATCCGAGGTCATATAACCGCACTAGGGGAGAGAGGAGAGAGAGAGAGAGAGAGAGAGAGAGAGAGAGAGAGAGAGAGAGAGAGAGGAGGGGAACAACACATGGACCATGTCCAAGTATTTCCAATTCGGGAAATATTTACAAATGATCAAAATATTTATGAGAGAGAGAGAGAGAGAGAGAGAGAGAGAGAGAGAGAGAGAGAGAGAGAGAGAGAGAGAGAGAGAGCATTTCCAATTCAGGAGACATTACGACAGACATTTTTTTTTTTACAAATTCAGAGTCGCCCGCCAAGCACTTAAAAATATATATTTAAATAAATAAATAAATCGGAACACAGACAAAAAATCGTAACAGACACACAGGTCTGTACGTACTATCCCTCCCCCAAAGCTACTGTGTGTCCCACAGACAAAAACAGACTGCTTTAGACACAATAACAATATTGGAGACCACTCGCAGTTTTGTACCAAATCAAAACAGGGCATATATATTGACAGACAACCAGTCTGTGAGGTCCCACAGATGGACAGACTCACATAGACAGCCGTCGCCGTCGCCTCCTGTCTGGACGGACAGACACAGACAGACAGCAGCATCCCAAATGGCATCATTATCTCAGGAGATGGAAGACAATCGCTTCCTCTTTTTCTCTCGAGGTTTTTTTTTTTTTTTATTTATTTTTCATTTCATCTCTCGTTCTGTTCGTTATTCCTTTATTTTATTAGGTTTTGTCTCTGGCAGTTTTTTTTTTTTTATTGTTGTAATGTTTGTTTTTGTTTATGTTACATTCACTTTTATTTTCATTTTTTTTTTTCTGAAAAGAAAAAAGCTATTGTCTGTCCGTCCGCACTTTTTTTCTGTCCGCACTTTTTCTGTCCGTCCCCTGTCCGCACTTTTTCTGTCCGCACTTTTTTCTATCCACACTTTATTCTATCCACACTTTTTCTGTAAGCACTTTTCTCCGTCCGCACTTTTTCTGTCCGTCCTCAGATCTTAAAAACCACAGGGGCTAGAGGGCTGCAAATTGGTATGTTGATCATCCACCCTCCAATCATCAAACATACCAAATTGCAGCCCTCTAGCCTCCTCAGTAGTTTTTATTTTATTTAAGGTTAAAGTTAACCATGATCGTGCTTCTGGCAACGATACAGGACAGGCCACCACCGGGCCGTGGTTAAAGTTTCATGGGCCGCGGCTCACACAGCATTATACCGAGACCACCGAAAGATAGATCTATTTTCGGTGGCCTTGATTATACGCTGTACAGAAAACTCGATTGCGCCGTGCATTTGTTATTTGTTTCTTGTAATAAATTTATTTTTGCTGATGTTGCGATTGGTTAAAAGATCTCTCTCTCTCTCTCTCTCTCTCTCTCTCTCTCTCCAAACCAATATGTCCCAACCACAGACAAAGAAAAAATACTGATTCATGTCTATACATCCTAAGAAATTTATCCCATACATGATCATACATCGTCATACATTCCACGATATAGCGTCAGCTTAATCCTTATCGTCATACACGATTGTATATTGTATTAAATTTAATAAATGTATGCTTCAAAGTGCCTCATTATAGTTTTTATACACCCAATAGATATGATGTTTGAGAAGGCAAAATACAATCTTGTTAGGTCTCTCTCTCTCTCTCTCTCTCTCTCTCTCTCTCTCTCTCTCTCTCTCTCTCTCTCTCTCAATTTCCTTTTGATTTCATCATTGAAATTTGTAGATGGATTTCAATAGCAAAATTCTTGTGTCATCTCTCTCTCTCTCTCTCTCTCTCTCTTGAATCGCCATTCTCTTTATTTTCTTACTCTTTCTCAGTCCTTCATTTTTTAACTCTCTCTCTCTCTTCTCTCTCTCATATCAACAGTTAAACCCTTAAGTCATCCTCTCTCTCTCTCTCTCTCTCTCTCCTCATCTACAACCCACCACAAAAAAAAAAGAAAAAAAAGAAGAAAAAAATGGCAAACTATTCATAGCTTCTTTGACAACCGACATGTGACAACTCCACAACTCTCTCTGTGAATACAACTGTTGTAGCTGATGTTGTGTTTTCCCTTCCTCCAAAATACAATTTATGCTTCACCTGGGTCGTTGCCAAGTCTTTGATCAATAACTCTCTCTCTCTCTCTCCGTTTTTTGAATCGCCAGTCTCTTTATTTTCTTTTTCTCTCTCTCTCTCCTTCGTTTTTTGAATCGCCATTCTCTCTCTCTCTCTCTCCCCCCTTCCTTTTTTTACTCAACTTTCTCTCTTTCTCTCTCTCTCTCTCTCTCCCCTTCCTTTTTTTACTCAACTTTCTCTCTTTCTCTCTCTCTCTCTCTCTCTCTCTCTCCCCTTCCTTTTTTACTCAACTTTCTCTCTCTCTCTCTCTCTCTCTCTCTCTTCCTTTTTCGAATCACCATTCTCTTTATTTTTTTTCTCTCTCTCTCTCTCCTTCCTTTTTGACTCAACTTTCTCTCTCTCTCTCTCTCTCCCAACACACATTCATCCCTTCTCCTTCAAGTCAGTTCTTCCTATTGTGGTTGAATTAACCTCTCTCTCTCTCTCTCTCTCTCTCTCTCTCTCTCTCTCTCTCTCTCTCTCTCTCTCTCTCTCGATTCAACGTCATTGCCTTCAATAACGGCAATTAGAAGAATCTAAGACCACATATGGGGCCTCGACGAGGTAATCCCCCTCCCCCTCCCCCAACCACCACTGGGGTGGAACATACCAATTTGCAGGCCTCTAGCTGCGGTAGTTTTTAAGATCTGCGGGCGGACAGAAAAAGTGCGGACGGAAAAAAGTTCGGTCAGAAAAAGTGCGGACAGAAAAAAGTGCGGACTGAAAAATGCGCGGACAGAAAAAGTGCTGGCGGAAAAATGTGCGGACAGGAAATGCGGACCAAAAAAAAAAGTGCGGACGGAAAAATGAGCGGACAGACAAAGCCGTCACAATAGTTTCCTTTTACAGAATACTACGAAGGGAATACTATCTCATTCACGAGAAATAGAAAATGGAATACTATTTCATTCATAAAATCTACAAACGGAATAGTATTTCATTCATTAAAAAAATACAAATTAGTAGGGAACAATTATATACACAAGAACCAGATCGAATTTAATATATATTAAATAAATTCCTTCAATATATAGTAAAAACATTAAATATATATATATATATATATAATATATATTCTTTTAATATTTAAATATATATATATATATATATATATATATATATATATATATATATATATATATATATATATATAACTGACTGACCCCCAAGAAAAGACTATTCACACACACACACAAACAACCAATTAAATGAGACGACATGAACACACAAACACACAAACAGACAACACAAACACACAAACATCTCTTAATTGAGGGCCAAAAAAAAAAGGCAAACAGGAAACCGCATCATCACACGGGCCTCAATGAGAACGATATAGCCAAATAATCATGATTGAGAGAGAGAGAGATCAGAGAGAGAGAGAGAGAGAGAGAGAGAGAGAGAGAGAGAGAGAGAGAGAGAGAGAGAAAATACCCAACTGCAAACATAAAAAAAAAACACAATCACCCAACTATAACCCATTACTCGCAACTCACAACCTTTAAGGCATTACTCATCGCTTTATTTATTCACCCAGACCTTCCCTGACCTCGTATACCCAGACAGACAGACAGAGAGACGTTTTCCTCGGGGCAAAATTGGGTATCTTTGCCCCAGGCTGTCTCCTCGGGTATAAAGGAATGCCTTGTGTTGAGATTTGAGTTTTTTATATATATATTTTTTTTCATATGGATAAAACACCTTCCTTTTATCCATATAAGTTGGTGGGAGGTTTGTTTCTCTCTCTCTTCTCTCTCTCTCTCTCTCTCTCTCTCTCTCTCTCTCTCTCTCTCTGTGGGACGTCCCTAGCAGGAATAATAAATAATTTAAGGCTTGTTTTAAGAGAGGGGCCGTTATTTTGGCATACGGGCGAGAGAGAGAGAGAGAGAGAGAGAGAGAGAGAGAGAGAGAGAGATTAGTAGTAAGGTATGGAGAAACAAAGCCAAAATAAATTGAGTTCCTAATAATAATAATTATAATAATATTAATAGCCATAAACAGGGAAAGAACTGGAGAGAGAGAGAGAGAGAGAGAGAGAGAGAGAGAGAGAGAGAGAGAGAGAGAGAGAGAGAGAGAGAGAGAGAGAGAGAGAGCTGTAACACCCCGACTTCAGGCCACTGGGATGCTATACCTACAGACCTCTCCATCAAAACATACTGTATACAGAGTTGGTACCAATACATTAACCTCTCTCTCTCTCTCCTAAAGTGTCTCTACACTTCGATACTGATACGGTAATAACAATATTAGCAATAACTTGCATCAATGTTAAATCATATTCCTATGATAAAGATCTTTAAATCACTCTTCATCTCCCTTCAAAGGGCGTCCCTCTACTCTTCAAGTGATTTAAAAATAATTATTATATAAATATGATTTAATATTCGTGTCTCTCCTCCCCTTTTAAACAGGAGAATAGCAGCCGAACCAGACATTCAATCAAACGTCCATAGTCTACTAGATGTCGATTTAAATCTTCTCCATATTCATCTACCAACTTTAAAGAGAAAGGGAGGCAGTGATTTCAAGGGGAGAAAGACGCCCTTTTAAAGGACAAAGAGTTGTTTTAAAACAAAAGGGAGCCCACTGTAAAGAGGAGAGTGGCAATGTTTAATAAAGTGGCGAGATTTAAAATAAAGCCAGGCAATGATTTAAAGGGAGAAACATACTTTAATGGGACAGAGTGGTTGAAAGATGAAAGGGAGCCCACTTTAAATGGGAGAAGGGTAATGCTTAATAAAGTGGCTGAGATTTAAAATAAAGCCAAGCAGTGATTTAAAGGGAGAAACAGTGATTTAAAGGGAGAATCATACTTTAATGGGACAGAGTGGTTTTTAATAAAGAGGTGAGATTTAAAATAAAGCCAAGATTGAAAGGGGCCCATACTTTAAATGGGAGAGGGCCAATGGTTAATTCAGAAAAGGGTGAAATTTAAAACTGAAGAACGAGAGTTTAAAGGAATTGGGAAAGGGGTATTTCAAGGAATACTAGAGTAATTAAAAGGGTTAAACATAAGAGTAATTACAGGGGTTTGAACTGAGAGAGAAAAGGCACTGAAAGGAAAATGGGAACCTTTTTAGTTTAAATGGGATTAAATGGCAATATGTAAATTTAAAGGGACACCTGAATATAAATATTAAAAATAAACTAAGGGGGAAGATAAGTTTATAAGTTTTAACAGCAAGGGAGACACCCCTTAAGGCATAATTATAAATAGCACATGAGAGAGAGAGAGAGAGAGAGAGAGAGAGAGAGAGAGAGAGAGAGAGAGAGAGAGAGAGAGAGAGAGAGAGAGAGAGAGAGAATTTCACATGCCATATCGCCCGGGGCCGTAAAATATGCAAATATAGCGTACGCCAGACGGTATGAAGTTGGCAGGCGTTTATTTATTTATTGAATCATTCATTCATTTATCTGTTTACGAAGAAAGTGAGAGAATAAATAATAATAATAATAATATGGAGTACAATGCAATCAGTAGCATTGGTATACAACATCTTGGTTATATTTACAGTTTTCTGTAAAAATAAAAAACAGTTTAATAAATTATACATATAAGAAAAAATAAGCACTTTGAACTAAAAAAATTAACTTGTTTACAATTTTTTTGTAAATATAAAATAAAAACTTAATAAATGATGGATAAAACAATAAGGAAAACACAAGCCTCTTGAACTAACAGAAAAAAACATTAACAAAAAACCTCCCCCTAAATTATATATATATATATATATATATATATATATATATATATATATATATATATATATATATATATATATATATATATATATATATATACATATACACACACACAAAAACACCTTGAACCAAAAAAGAAAAAACTCCCATCTATGCAAATTAGCCCCCCAAATATATATACGAAAAACTCCTCTACCAACACAAGAGTAAACAAGGCCAAAATACTGCCCAAATATTGCCAATACTGTATAATGTATTCTAGCAGTGTTTGCCATGTCCTTATAAGCAAAAAAAAAAAAAAAAAATTATAATAAAAAGTTACAGAATTCTAAATAAGGTTTACTTAAACCGCCCCTTCCATTTCCTCCTTCCCCCCACCAGCCCCCCCAAAAGGGGGGCTATATTTGTAGGGTTTGCGGTACCTTAAAATTGGCAATAGTGACTTATATGCAAATTACTCGTTTCGGTTATTTGTGTTTACACTTTTTACATTAACATTTTTTTTACGGGAAAACAAGATTTCTCTTTTGTATTTTCATTTTTATTATATTTCTTCAATGACTGGACTAATTATATTTAAATTTTTAGCATCTAATTATTTTTTTAATTATTTAATTTTATCTGAATTTCTTAATTTCTATTTATTTACATCTCTTGAATGACTGGTCCGATTTGATTAAATTTAGGCTGCCAAGCCCAGCACTATGGCTAGACCTTAAGACACTGAAGAGAGATAGCTGGAGAGGCTGGACAGCAAAATACAATAAGCAAATATCAAAGGTGAAATACAGTTAGAGGTGCTGGACAGCTGAATTGGAAAAAAAAAGTGGGACTGGAAGTAAGGTACAAGTATCCACTCACAAAAGATGGCCTCCAGGAGGCAATTAAACAACAGACGGCCTCGAAGAGGTAATCAGATTCAAAAAGAATTCACCAATTTTCCTCAAACAACTTTTCAACTTTCTCTTTCTCTCTCTCTCTCCTCCCCCCCCCAGACGTGTGTGTGTGTCGAATTACGGGAGCGAGGCCGCCCTTCATATATATGTCTCGTAAAGTCGATTTCCTGCTTAATATCCGTGGCAGAATGACCCTTATTAGCAGGCTTAAGGAGAGTGTAAAGTATGGCGCCCTATGGTGGCGTCTGATCTGAGAGAGAGAGAGAGAGAGAGAGAGAGAGAGAGAGAGAGAGAGAGAGAGAGAGAGAGAGAGAAAAGTTTATTAATTTGGAGAGAGAGGGAGAAAGTTTATTAAATTTAGAAGGAGAGAGAGAGAGAGAGAGAGAGAGAGAGAGAGAGAGAGAGAGAGAGAGAGAGAGAGAGAGAGAGAGAGAGAGTAAATTTAATAAGAATTTTGTGACTAAGAGAACGAGAGAGAGAGAGAGAGAGAGAGAGAGAGAGAGAGAGAGAGTAAATTTAATAAGAATTTTGTGACTAAGAGAGAGAGAGAGAGAGAGAGAGAGAGAGAGAGAGAGAGAGAGAGAGAGAGAGAGAGAGAGAGAGAGAGTAAATTTAATAAGAATTTTGTGACTAAGAGAACGAGAGAGAGAGAGAGAGAGAGAGAGAGAGAGAGATTTTCTGAGGGAGGTTCATACATGGTTTGTGACAGACAGACAGATAGAAAGAAGAAAAGTTTATTAAATATGCAACAGAGAGAGAGAGAGAGAGAGAGAGAGAGAGAGAGAGAGTTTATTCAGGGTTAAGCATACAATGACTGAAAACAAAAATAAATATCTGAATCTCTGAGCATATTAAATCATAAATACCTAACACCAATCTTTGTGGCATTTATCAACTGATAAGGAGTAAGAAAAGGCCATTAGGCGAATAACAAAGCCACAAACACACAAACAAACAAACTATGACCACCAACAACCCGAAACAAACAACTCACAACCCTATGCAGTCATCCAGCATCAGGAAAATAATCATTATTTTAAAATTTCGAAACTTGAAAATAATTATATAAGCTTTTTCCTGAAGGGAGAAACGCCCCCTCTCCCCCCTTAAAAATGGGTTAGACCCGATAAATGTAAAACCTAAAAAAGGGAGCACCGCCCCCTCCTACCCAAACCCCCCAGAAAAAGGGGGGAGGGGGTCTAGTTGACTGAATGCAAGCACTTGAAAATTCAGTGATTGACAGACTGTGAATTCCATTTGGTAGAATTTATTTTTTTTTTTTTTAAGGTAGCAATTAAGGAATCACTTGATTGCATAGCAAGCTCGTGCTTGCGTGCGCGCGGGGCTTTCCCCATGCACACGCATAAAAAATATATAAAAACATATAAAAAAATATAGATATATTTTTAAATATATATACTCTGCATGGTCACTACTTGGATAGGTGACCAGACCGCGCCACCAAACCATCTGTATAGCAGTAGGTAAGGCTAGCAACCGCATTTCCTCTCTAAATAAAAAATATTAAAACATAATTCCCTTTACACTACCATTAAAATGCCGATGGAAAAATTCGTAGTTTATAAATAAACGACTGAGAGAGAGAGAGAGAGAGAGAGAGAGAGAGAGAGAGAGAGAGAGAGAGAGAGAGAGAGAGAAATTCTTTCCTTCCCCCCACCATCGCCTCAAACAAGACCGGAAACCGGGAGAGACAAATTGCCGTGTTGTGACTTCCTACGGCATTGGGGAGAGAGAGAGAGAGAGAGAGAGAGAGAGAGAGAGAGAGAGAGAGAGAGAGAGAGAGAGAGGGCGGAAATGGAGGAAAGAGTGAGACAGGGGAACCGGAATGTGAAGAAGAGACGACAGTCCCAAGTTTGGACCGTCCCAAAAAAGTGATTTCTCTCTCTCTCTCTCTCTCTCTCTCTCTCTCTCTCTACCAGTCCGTCTATCTGTCTGTCGTGTATCCGTACTGTCATGACAGACATACAGACATAATATCATCCCCCGTCTCCCATTACAAATGATGAGGTTCAAATAATGACGGGTTCGATCCGACGCGGCGGCGGCGTCTCGTTTATGAGAAAGAGAGAGAGAGAGAGAGAGAGAGAGAGAGAGAGAGAGAGAGAGAGAGAATGTTTTACGCCATATGGTATGTCATGGCTATTTCCAATTATGTAAACATTCTCTCTCTCTCTCTCTCTCTCTCTCTCTCTCTCCCCTGGCGGGTACCCCAAGATGGCGACACAGATGTCCTTTGTCCCGTGGGCAGAAAAGGGTTGGCCAGAAACGGGACCTCTGAGAGAGAGAGAGAGAGAGAGAGAGAGAGAGAGAGAGAGAGAGAGAGAGAGAGCCAATATAATATCAAGCAGACTTACGCCATCGGTGACCATAATTTTTGCGACGAAAGTCTACAGAAAAACAGGCAATTAATATCATAATCACTATTAAAATATTCCTTAACATGCGCAATATACGCCGTTTTTCAAATACGCAAAAACAAATATTTAAAATATCTAAATGAAAATTCGCGGAGGTACGCAACATATAATCAAATATACGTAAAAATACGCAATAATCTTATATTTAAATTTTACGTCACAAATTATATGAAATACGCAATATACGCTTTTACAACATAAGAAAAATATGGTAAACAAATATATAAATATAATGGATATAAATCGGTTACAAACATATATAACAAACATATTACAATTTACGCAACAAACACTACACTTTACGCAACAAACACGTTACAATTTACGCAACAAACACGTTGCAAACACACAACAAACACGTTGCAAACGTACCCAACAAACACAAGTTTTACACATACGCAACAAACACATTACAATTTTCGCAACAAACATGTTGCATACATACGCAACAAACACGCCTTTCAAACATATGCAACACAAACAAACTTTTGACACATACGCAACAAACAAACAAACGTTTTACACATACGCAATATACGAACTTTTTACACATACGCAACAAACACACACACGTTTTACACATACGCAACAACCAAGCAAACATTTTACACATACGAAACAAACAAACATTTTACACACATAACAAACACTTCTAAACTCACCAACACTTCCCCTCACAACATACAACAAACAGCCTTTTAAAACACTCACAAACAGCCAAGGGCACAAACAACTCACAACCCGGCCCCCAAAAAAAAAAAAAAACACACTCACCCGGGCTAACTGGAAGACCCACTAACCGCCCCCCATGATATAAATTCCACTTCCGGCTATCAACCACACCTGGTTATTCTGGGAAGGACCCGTACCTGAATTAACCCACCCCCTTATCACACACAGGTAGCATTTGTACGGAATTTATTGTAGAGGATTTACTGCATGGAATTTATTGTTTAGCATCTACTGTATAGATTTTAGGGTGTATAGAATTTGTACAGAATTTATTGTAGAGGATTTGTTGTATGGACTTTATTTAGCATTTACTGTGTAGAATTTTTGGTGTGTAAAATTTGTACAGAATTTATTATAGAGGATTTATTCAATGGAATTTATTGTTTAGCATTCACTGTATAGAATTTATGGTGTATAGCATTTGTACAGAATTTATTGTGGGGGATTTATCAAACAAATTTACTGTATGGAATTTGTGGGGGATTTATTATACAAACTTATTGTAAAGAATTTACTGTGCAGAATCTATTGTACGGAATTTTTTATACAGGATTATTGCGCAGAATTTATTATACAGGATTTATTGTCAAGAATTTATTGTACAAAATTTACAGTATAGGATATACTTTACAAAAAAAAATTTATTGTACAAATTTATAGTAGAGGATTTATTGTACAGGATTTCCTGTAAGGAAGTTATTGTAGAGAGGATTTATTGTCCATTCTCTCTCTCTCTCTCTCTCTCTCTCTCTCTCTCTCTCTCTCTCTCTCTCTCTCTCTCTCTCAAATAGCAGAGGTGAGGCACTAAGGAAACAGATCTGTAGGCGTTAATAATGGACAGGCGTCACAAAAGTGACGGGCCGAGATTGATTGGCCCTTCCGCCGCCGCCGCCTCCCGGGTGAAACAGAGAGAGAGAGAGAGAGAGAGAGAGAGAGAGAGAGAGAGAGAGAGAGAGAAATGTCAATGCAAATACCGCAGGTGGCTAGACTCGCGTCGACAAGCTTCAAATAATTGACGTTCATTGTGCATTGACAAGGCAAGACAAAACAACAAGACAATAAGGCAATAAAACAACAAGAAAATAAGACAATAAAACAAGAAAATAAGACAGTTAAATAACAAGAAAATAAGACGATAAAACAAGAAAATAACAAGAAAAAGACAATAAAACAACGAGACAATAAGACAATAAAACAAAAAGAAAATAAGACAATAAAACAAGATAAAATAAAACAACACGAAATTAAAACAATAAAACAACAAGAATATAAGACAATAAAACAAGAAGAATATAAGACAATAAAACAACATGAAATTAAGACAACAAAACACGATTACCAAACAAGAACACAAACTAAGACAACAAAACAACTAGAAAACAAGACACCAAAACAATACGACACTAAAGCGACAAAAAACTAAAACGAG
>NC_089773.1:13716772-13726772 GCF_040412425.1 Macrobrachium rosenbergii
ACACCTATACACTAAGGCCTACTAAACCCATAAAAAAACCACTAAGGAAAAAATCCTAGACGTGAAACTGGACTGTTAAATGAATCTCCACTAAAAAAAAAAAAAACTGACAGGCAACTGAGGCTGAGATAAGTCAAGGGCTGACTCCCAGGCGTCAAGTGAACAGGTGTAAAACAGGTGTGCCACTTGAGAGAGAGAGAGAGAGAGAGAGAGAGAGAGAGAGAGAGAGAGAGAGAGAGAGGACACTTGTGGGATGATATATCCCAGGCGAAACCTGAGTAGTGCCTGGCACTCCTGGGCCAACTTCTGGAGAAGAAGAAGAAGAAGAAGTTCCTCAAACGCACTTATTCATAAAGCAATTACAAATTACATGACACCGAGGAGACAGAATGCCATTAATAACAGGCACACAGTCAGTTCTGAAAGGTTCCAGCATGAACTTACACCTTATGCCAGCAACACTTTGATTTCAAAGTGTTTAAAGGTTAAATTTCCCTAAATAGCTGGAGTTTAACTTTGGTATATATATATATATATATATGAGGTTAGCCTAAAGCATACTGGGCTCTATGTAGCCTGAATTCCACTCACTATGAGAAAGCTAGGAGGAAAGTTCTCTTAGAGAAAGCTAGAAAGTTCTTTTAAAGACAGCAAGAAAGTTCTCTTAGAGACAGCAAGAAAGTTCTCTTAGAGAAAGCTAGAAAGTTTTCTTAGAGAAAGCTGGAAAGAAAGTTCTCTTGGAGGAAGCTAGAAAGAAAGTTTTCTCAGAGACAGCTAGAAAGTTCTTAGAAAGCTAGAAAGTTTTCCTAGAGAAAACTAGAAAGAAAGTTTTCCTAGAGAAAGCTAGGAAGAAAGTTTTCCCAGAGAAAGCTAGAAAGTTCTCTTAGAGAAAGCTAGAAAGAAAGCTTTCCTAGAGAAAGCTAAGAAGAAAGTTCTCTTAGAGAAAGCTAGAAAGTTCTCAGAGAAAGCAAGAAAGTTCTCTTAGAGAAAGCAAAGAAAATTCTCTTGGGGACAGCAAGAAAGCCCTCCAGCTACGGGAAAAGAAAGGAAAGAAAGTTCTCTTGGAGAAAGCAAAAAAGAAAGTCCTCCTCCAAGAGAAAGTTAAAAAGAAAGAGGAAATTTTAGGTTTAGAAAACTGCAGCTCACACAACACAAAAGAAAGCGACAAATTCTAGAAAGGCGAAAAGAAAGTATTCGTCAGGTTTTCCGAAAGGTCAGGAAAGCACAAGAATTGCCAAGCAATTATTGCTTGCCGTTCCAGGCGGCCCCTTAAAGCAAGATATATGTGTGTGGGGGGCCAATTTTGGTGACAGGGCTAATTTTTGGGGGAAAGCTGAAGAAGTGTCAGTTTTTTTGTTATGGCTGACCAAAGAAATAAAAAACTAAAAAAGTAACTTAATAAAGTGAGAATTCAGTGCATGCCTGACCTATTACCTCTCTACTTCCAAAAAACACATAAGGTTTGCTGTGCTGTGTGACTTGAATGCAAAAGTTTGATAGTGTAACATTATTGATCCAAAGGCTGAATTGCAGAAATTTAAAAAAATGTCAAAAAATTCACAAAGTAAAAATTTAGTGCAGTTTGACTGACTGCCTTTCGAATTCCAACAAAAACAAAAGGTTTGCTGTACTTAGTGACCTAAATGCAAAAGTTTTAAGTATACGACAGTTAACGTGACTATCCTTGGTGACTTGAATACAATAGTATATATATATATATATATATATATATATATATATATATATATATATATATATATATATAACATAAGAAGAGTTCAAAGATGTTGGATTGGATGAACTGAATCTACTAGAGGATGCAAAAGCGTCATATCTATGAAGTCCTTGGTGACTTGAATGCAAAAGTATGAATATAAATATAAATATAAATATAATATATATATATATATATATATATATATATATACATATATAATTATGCACTGTTGATAACTTGGTCCGTATCCAATACCTAAGAATAAAGCCAGATAAAGAACAAAGTTCTGACAAAAGTAACAAGCTAAGCGTCCTTGGAGATCTGAATGCAAAAGTACAAAATACTTGACACTGGCAATATGGCGTCAAGGGTCTGTAAAGTATAAAAGGGTAAATAGAAAAATTACTTAACAAAATTACTTAAGTAGGATTAAATGAATGTGTATTCAGGATTGATAAAGATATATTAAATATCAAATAGATTTATCAATGAGTATAAAATATTATTTGCTGGGTCAATTAATATATATACTGGAGAGAGAGAGAGAGAGAGAGAGAGAGAGAGAGAGAGAGAGAGAGAGAGAGAGAGAGAGAGAGAGAGAGAGGTAAAATGCTAAGAAATTTATTTATATTTATATTTATTTATATAAAATACCTGAAGGTAATTACACAAAAAATAATTAAAAGAGATAAAATAAAAGGAAAATAAAAGAAAACTAAAATGACCTAATTATCAACCCTACAATAATAATAATAATAATAATAATAATAATAATTAATAACCATGTCTCACAGATTAAAGAGAACGGCCCCCTGGGACTGACCCAGAAAGGGACCAGTGAAGGACCCAGTGGGATGCCTGGGTGACTCATTTAGTTCAAGAGGTTTGGGGTTACTCTCTCTCTCTCTCTCTCTCTCTCTCTCTCTCTCTCTCTCTCTCTCTCTCTCTCTCTCTCTCTTACAGCAAAGTCATATCTCCTCAGTTCCATCTATTATGATTTGCAACTCTCTCTCTCCCAGGAAGAAGGTAAAGTAAAATGTTTTAAAGCTCTCTCTCTCTCTCTCTCTCTCTCTCTCTCTCTCTCTCTCTCTCTCTCTCTCTCTCTCTCTCTCTCTCTCTCTCTCTCTCTCTCTCTCTTATAATATATACATATATATATATATATATATATATATATATATATATATATATATATATATATATATATATACATATACATATATACATATACACATATATACTATACATATACATAAACACAATACACAATGACACAAACAAGCTGTCAGAGTGACAGCTACGATTAAACACAAACAAGCTGTCAGAGTGACAGCTACGATTAAGTGGAAATCCCCTGTCCTCAACTAATCAATATCAAGAACTGACCGTTCCCCCACTACTGCAGATATTCCACGCACTGGGATTAGCCAATCAAATTCTCCAGAGAGAGAGAGAGAGAGAGAGAGAGAGAGAGAGAGATTAGTCTATTCTAGACAAAGGTCTTGAAATGAAGGTAAGGTTAGGATTAATCCAACTGAGAGAGAGAGAGAGAGAGAGAGAGAGAGAGAAAACTTGTTGCCGATAATCAATCTCTTCTCTCTCTCTCTCTCGGTACCTACCCAGATTCCCATATTCCCATTCCCGTTCCCATGTTGAGGGTGTGTCCCATTCCCGGTTGGTTGGCTGGAATCCTCCTAAGTGGCTGGAGATTCCAGTCAATTCCTGCTTCTGGAAACTGATAACCGAATTCCAGTATTTTTATTTTGATTCCAGTTTTTCAGTTCATTCCTGTTCCAGCTGGGAATCTTATTGTATGCATATTCCCATTCCAATTCCAGATTCGTTTTAACTCATCGGTTCCCGCTTCGATTCCAGTCGTGGGGAATTCCCAGTCTAGTTCCAGATACAGGTTAATTTATATCCGAGTTGCCGCCTGAATTCCAGTTTCAGCCAATTCCCATTCCAGTTTTACCCATTACCATCAAAACTTTAATCCTACTACAGATTCCAACAGGATCCATTCCCAATTGCATGAGATTCCCATTCCAACTTCTGTTCAAACTCCAACTCAATAAAATATAAACAAAACAAAAGTTCCACAAAGCCACCTACGTCGCTTCAGTTAGTCGGGGAACACGGAAGCAAAGAGAGAATCCCCCATCCGTTATAGCTCCCGATACAATGAACGTTAAGCTTCTCTCTCCGTTCAATATGGCGCCGGAGAGAGAGAGAGAGAGAGAGAGAGAGAGAGAGAGAGAGAGAGAGAGAGAGAGAGAGAGAGAGAGAGAGGCAAACCTTTAAATCTTTTTCATCAACAAAACTCAAAATAACGGTGTATTCACCTTCCGGATACGCCAACAGGAGGAGGAGGAGGAGGAGGAGGAGGAGGAGGAGGGGTGAATAAGGGAGGCAGTGGGAGGGAGAGTGAGAGCGGGGTTGACTTTGAGGGAGTGCAATGAACGCCGATTATACTACAAACCGCAAGTGTAATTTTTGCTTGGGCGAATAACGCTATCATATCCAGCCCTCTCTCTCTCTCTCTCTCTCTCTCTCTCTCTCTCTCTCTCTCTCTCTTTTCCGTTATAGAGAAAGAGAAATACCACATTGGAGAAAAGGAGTGGATAGGAAAAATGAAAGAATATAACTGATTAAGTAGAGAGAGAGAGAGAGAGAGAGAGAGAGAGAGAGAGAGAGAGAGAGAGAGAGAGAGAGAATGAACCTTTTCTTCAACCCACCTACGGTAGATTACGTCTCTTGACCCAACAGGGTATTAAATCTCTCTCTCTCTCTCTCTCTCTCTCTCTACCCCATTCAAGACTCCGGGGCACCAACTGCGTACACGCTAATGCCCCAACACAAACACCAACAAAACTACGCACAAACAGGCATAAAAAAAGATATTATAAACAAACGTCCCTAATGGCCCTATCAGATCGCATCTGATGTTTGTGTGTGTTCGTGAGTGTATGTTTTTGTCCGTTACACCGAACACAAACTCGACTAGCGGATTAAACAAACATTTTTTTATATAGGCTATATTTTCAGTGCTTCTCTCAGGGGTCCAATGCGCCGTGCAATCTCTCTCTCTCTCTCTCTCTCTCTCTCTCTCTCTCTCTCTCTCTCTATATATATATATATATATATATATATATATATATATATATATATATATATATATAGAGAGAGAGAGAGAGAGAGAGAGAGAGAGAGAGAGAGAGAGATTTACCCCAGTTAGTTATGAGGGTCTATAAATCGCCGGAGGCCTATACTGCTGTTAAGAATAAATTTATAGGGCCGCAAGCTGACCGTCTCCAGTAGGCCTAGAAGGCAAATACAGCAGGCCTAACAGAGAGAGAGAGAGAGAGAGAGAGAGAGAGAGAGAGAGAGAGAGAGAGAGAGAGAGAGAGCAATTTTCCAGCACGTGAGGAATAACGGTACCAGAAAAGAAATATAATATTCATAAATAAAAGACAACTCAGTCCAGGTGATTCACGTGTCCTGAGAGAGAGAGAGAGAGAGAGAGAGAGAGAGAGAGAGAGAGAGAGAGAGAGAGAGAGACCTCAACATCATAATTACTCTTCTTCCCTCTAATGACTGTCATTTGAACTCATTGGAGCGTCACCAGGAAACGTCTACCCTAACAGAAACGGCAACACTTCCTGGAAGATTCATTCCCTCTCTCTCTCTCTCTCTCTCTCTCTCTCTCTCTCTCTCTCTCTCCCCACTACCTATTACACTTAGGACGAGCCTGAAAATTGAGAAAGTGAAATCTCTCTCTCTCTCTCTCTCTCTCTCTCTCTCTCTCTTGTTTCCTGTTTTCTAAAAACCTAGAATCTCGAGAGAGCGAAAGATGACATCCCCTTTTCTCTCTCTCTCTCTCTCTTTCTCCATTCTTCCCTATTCAGCCGAAGATGAAAAAGTCACCGAGGAAGCTTTTAGGACCAACATCTCTTCTTCCTTTCTCTCTCTCTCTCTCTCTCTCTCGAGTTGTATATGTGTACCTATTGAGTGCCTCCACTTTTAAAACTTTCCATTTTAACAGATCCCGAAGTTGGGAACAGTCGGAGTGTTTATAAGTGGATTCATAGCGCTCTCTCTCTCTCTCTCTCTCTCTCTCTCAGCAATATGTACGCCATCATTGGGAAAAAAGAAAATATACGAGAAAGTAAGGCTGGGAAGAAAGACAATATGAGGGAAGAAAGAAAATATGAGAGGGAAGACTGGGAAGAAAGAAATGTATGGGGGAAGAAAGAAAATATGAGGGAAGAAAGAAAATATGAGGGAAGAAAGAAAATATGAGAAAAAAAAAGAAAATATGAGAGGGAAGAAAGAAAATATGAGGGAAGAAAGAAAATATAAGGAAGAAAGAAAATATAAGGAAGAAAGAAAATATAAGAAGGAAAGAAAATATACGGGGGAAGACTGGAAAGACCATGATATACCCTCCTTCCAAGATGAGGGCAGCACCCGGGTGAAAGTGCAAGTTCCCAACACACAGAGAGAGAGAGAGAGAGAGAGAGAGAGAGAGAGAGAGAGAGACAGTCCCCCTCTCTCCTCCTCCATCTCCCCAACACCAACACTCTCCCTCCTCCCCCACCACCACCACCAGCAGCAGGGGTTGAAGGAAGGGGCCCACTTCATTTAAGGTCCCGAAATAGTTACTCAACGCAATCCCATAGTTGCATTTCGGGTGTGGGTCCATTTACGTGTTTTGTAGGACCCAGGTAGAGAAAGGGGGGTGGGGAGGAATTTAGGGGTGGAAGGCCAGAGAGAGAGAGAGAGAGAGAGAGAGAGAGAGAGAGAGAGAGAGAGAGAGAGAGAGAATTATATACAAAAACAGGGACAGTAAAAATACATTATAATGCGTTCAGACAGAGAGAGAGAGAGAGAGAGAGAGAGAGAGAGAGAGAGATAGAGAGAGAGAGAGAGAGAGAGGGGGAGAATTATATACAAAAACAAGGAAAGTCTTGTATAACAAAACATTTGTATGGAAATGGAAGAAAAGAGAAGACTTTGTAAAGACCTTCAAGATGACAGTTCAGTGTGAACGGACATAATGAGAGACGTAAAAGAGACAAAGAAGACACTTGAGGGATGCCTCTATTTGTATGGAAATGGAAGAAAAAGAAAGTAGACTTTCTCTGCGTCTCTCTCTCTCTCTCTCTCTCTCTCTCTCTCTTCTCTCTCTCAGAAACCTTCTCCCGCTACTGCTAACCTTATCGCAAAGGTTATATAATGATAATAAGCCATGCACAAAATCTTGTTTTGTGGGAGTTGGGGATTCTTTCTCTCTCTCTCTCTCTCTCTCTCTCTAAAGTGGTAGCACATTCAGCTGCTCTCATATTGTGGAGAAAAAGTTCACGAACGCTGGTTTGGAGAGAGAGAGAGAGAGAGAGAGAGAGAGAGAGAGAGATATCTTTATCTATTCTTATCATAAAATCTTATCATTTAAGGTGTCAGCTCCCGACATCTTATCAGTTACAACTAAGGTGCAGATGTTAACCTGAGGTTATGATAAGATGGTTGTAGTTGTGACAGAGGTATGGAGAAACTATAACTGTTATAATAACAATCCACCATACGCCCGAGTCCCTCAGAGAGTCTTTTGGAGTGAGGCTGCGAGCCCTACATCCCTTCTTCTTCATCCAAGCATAGCCTAGTAGATGCTTAAAGGTTGTGGGTTGATTGGTGTGCGGCATAAAATAAAAACAAAAAACGAACATATCCGGACCATTAGAGAGAGAATCTTTCCAGTATTCTAAATTCATGTTATTTCTGTATGTAAAAGAGAGAGAGAGAGAGAGAGAGAGAGAGAGAGAGAGAGAGAGAGAGAGAGAGAGAGAGCGAGCTCTCAGGCATCACTTCACCGATCGAGCATAAATAAGACCGGGTAACACAACCCGTAATTACGGAACTTTGTAAGCAAGGCAGCACTTTCGCATTATGAACAAGAGACCTCTCTCTCTCTCTCTCTCTCTCTCTCTCTCTCTCTCTCTCTCTCTCTCTCTCCCATTAGCATTGCTCAATGACCTCCTCAATTCGGTAGCTGTTTTGCATGCGATAAATTATGAGAGGTTTCCTTTCCGATTGGTGGAGAAGGGTTTTTCTCTCTCTCTCTCTCTCTCTCTCCCTCTCTCTGTGCGTCAGTAGTGATGCAAAGTTAGTTAGTTTGGCTTGCGAAAGTATCTAACATTATCTCTCTCTCTCTCTCTCTCCTCCTTCAATAGCACCTACTTTACCTAATGAGACCCTCTCTCTCTCCTCTTTCCCTAGAACTTACTTTCTCTCTTCTCTCTCTCTCTCTCTCTCTATATATATATATATATATATATATATATATATATATATATATATATATATATATATATATATAGATAGAGAGAGAGAGAGAGAGAGAGAGAGAGAGAGAGAGAGAGAGAGAGAGAGAGAGAGAGAGAGAGAGAGATACCCATTCATAAAAATATTCATTGCGAGTTAAAACCCAAAATATCCCACCCACCCCTTCCCAACCCCCCTCACCAACGGGGCAGCAAATCAATTCGGGACCTTGACGAAGCAGCAATCACGGAGGATATTAAAATCCGAATTAACGGGGTCACGGGACTCACGCGATGAACCAAGGCTCACGATATGACTGGAGAAGTCCGAATTATCGGGGTCCTTAAGAGAGGGAGAGGGTATGATATGTGACGACTGTGTTGAGTGTAATTGTGAATGAAGATGTGTAAGTGAACTTACACATGAACACATACATACAGTATGTATGTATACATACATGCATATACATATACATTATATATATATATATAATTATGTGTAAATATATAATTTTGTATGTATAATTTTGTATGTATGTATGTATACAGAGAGAGAGAGAGAGAGAGAGAGAGAGAGAGAGAGAGAGAGAGAGAGAGAGAGAGAGAGAGAGAGACTATCCAATTAAATAAATTACTATAGTCCACCAATCTTCAGAGAGAGAGAGAGAGAGAGAGAGAGAGAGAGAGAGAGAGAGAGAGAGAGAGAGAGAGAGAGAGAGAGAGAGAGACTCAAATGAAATTTACGAAGTCTATCAACTCCTACAGAGAGAGAGAGAGAGAGAGAGAGAGAGAGAGAGAGAGAGAGAGAGAGAGAGAGAGAGAGAGAGAGAGAGAGAGCAAAACTCCCAAAGACACTATATCTTTTTTCCCATCAGCATTTTCTGCCAAACATAGAATAAACAGGACAATATGGACGCAAAACAAATAAAAATATATACACATATTACCAACAGAAGCAAAACAGGCAATTTGGCAATCACCCATGGGTCCACAACCACTCCCCCCCCCAAAAGGCAATCTCCATCAAAGAAGAAGGTTTTTCCAATAATAGAATCTTCACCTTTCTACACCTGTTGAGTAAATACTGTCAGTATTCCTGGAATATTTTCTTTTGTTTATGTATATTTTATTACATATTAAATGTCATTTTTCATATATGAGTCGTTCTGCTTGACAGCAGGTGGCTTCTGGGAAATCTAGATAGCTGTTGCTGTCAAATCAACCCACTGCTTAGATAAGCAGGTCTGGGTCTTCTGCTTAAAAGCAGGTGGCTTCAGACAAAACTATAAGCAGCTACTGCCATACTCACCTGCTAACTGCTTAGATATAAGCAGTTTCATGTGTCTACACAAAAGACTAACTAATATTTCTACCTTACAACACTGCCCTTTCTTTCTAAAACATCCCGAACCCCATCTACTGGGTACTTTCTCGGGATAATCCCCCTCCACTCTCAACGTTCTCCCTACCTGACCAGACCACAACGATTAAATTCATCATTTTTATAACTCCAGTTTTATTAATGGCAATACTACTGCCTGCAGAATTAGTAGTAAGTGCAATACTATCATAGAAATAGTAGTGATTATAGTAGAAGTAAGGGCAGAGTAATGGTCTGATCATAATTATATGGCTCATTCATTCACCACACTGTGATTATCTCTCTCTCTCTCTCTCTCAGATCCTGCTCATAAATACGGCATAAAGGCAGACCGCCCCGCCCACTATCGAGAATCCGGTACAGAGAGAGAGAGAGAGAGAGAGAGAGAGAGAGAGAGAGAGAGAGAGAGAGAGAGAGAGAGAGAGAGAGAGAGAGAGAGAGACCCACCTACCTACCTTGCAGGGAATCAGACTACTCAAGAGTAACCTTCTAATTCAAAGGTTGTTTTATTGATAGATGGATTAACTGGCGTTGCATTTGTACTGTGATTTATTCTGTGAGTGAAATTAGGTGAATCAGAGGAAT
>NC_089773.1:13731772-13739272 GCF_040412425.1 Macrobrachium rosenbergii
AGAGAGATCGAAGAATTAATGATGGGGAATGAAATACGAGGGAGAATCTTATATATCATAAGAGGATTTCCTCGTCGAGGTCCTCTCAAAGAACTCTCTTTCTCTCTCTATCTCTCTCTCTCGACTATTGTTGCGACCCACAACAGTCGAATAACTAGGTACAGTGCACTGGAGTTTTGGGAATACGCCCAAACGCCAACTCCTCGTCCGGTTTCAGGATCGAACTCGGGTTGTCCAGCTGTGAGCTAGACCACGAGAGAGAGAGAGAGAGAGAGAGAGAGAGAGAGAGAGAGAGAGAGAGAGAGAGAGAGAGAGAGAGAGAGAGAAATTACATACAAAAGTGGAAAAATAAAATACATGAACAAAAAAGTCACTACAAATTCGTGAGAGAGAGAGAGAGAGAGAGAGAGAGAGAGAAGCGAAGACACAAAAACAAGCCGATAAATAAATATTTGCCGAGACTCCCAACTGTCAAAGTCTCACAGATAACCAATGTCATCTTTGAAACATTTTCTATGTCATAATATTATTATTATATTTGCTGATAAGAGTGCGCTGAAACCCAGGGCGGACAAACGGGTTTGCAGAGGAGGGTGGGTGGATGTGTCAAGTCTCCCCTACTGTCACCCGGGGGAGAACATACAAGATCAGATCCAATCGGATTTTATTATTATTATTATTATTATTATTATTATTATTATTATTATTATTATTATCATACCTCCCTATAACAAGGTTAAAATTATGATTAATAAAATACTGATAAAAATGCCAATAAGAAACAGCAATAATTAATTTAACAGATCTAAGCTTAAATATTCAGCTGTTTCGAATTATACAATAAAGTAATAATAATAATAATAATAATAATAATAATAATGTAATCTACCCTGTTATCATATCAATTCATTATTATTAAAAATTCAAAATATACAAAAACAAAATTAAACCAAACGTCATTCATTGTACCTCTCTCTCTCTCTCTCTCTTTAAAATCTCAAATGAGTGACAAAGTTAACTTGAAAAATTCAAAGAAAACTCCTTGTGTGAAAAAGAACTCATATGGCCTCTCTCTCTCTCTCTCTCTCTCTCTCTCTCTCTCTCTCTCTCTCTCTCTCTCCTTCAGGGCCAGTTAGGAACCCCTAAAATGGCCTCGGGCCCACTCGGCGAAATAGGCAACTAAGCGAAATGGCGCGTGGTTTATTTCAAGAATGGGTCTTGCTCTTCGTGAGAGAGAGAGAGAGAGAGAGAGAGAGAGAGAGAGAGAGAGAGAGAGAGAGAGAGAGAAGAGAGAGAGAGAGAGAGAAATCTTTTTTTTTTCACACAAGCTCAATGAACCTTATTTTTTTTCCAAATCTGCATCACTTAATTCACTTGAGAGAGAGAGAGAGAGAGAGAGAGAGAGAGAGAGAGAGAGAGAGAGAGAGAGAGAGAGAGAGAGAGAGTGCTGTCGATATGCCGTCAGGAGCAAAGTGCTCTATGATGTCCAAACTTCTACAGAGTTTTATGGGTACTTTGGGGAGGAGGTCCTAGCAAAGAGAGAGAGAGAGAGAGAGAGAGAGAGAGAGAGAGAGAGAGAGAGAGAGAGAGAGAGAGAGAGAGAGATTAGAGAGATAAAAAATTATATTAGAAAAATATATATATATACGGTAAATATACACAATATATGTATTGTATTAAACCGACTATCGAGTAATCTTAAAAAAAAAAACAATACAAGGCAACTCACCTCCTCCCACCTGACAAAATAAAAACATCAATCGGCAACTCGAGTCATTCTTTCTTCCTTCGATAACACACTGACAGAGTGACAGACAACTGAGACAAGTCGACACAGACACTGACAGTGACAGCCAGTCAGGCAATCCCCAGACGACGTCTGACTGACGCTAAAGGACTGTATATAGCGATATGTAGCATATTGCTATATTACTATATACAGGAAGCTTTCGCCAACTCGATCAGCTGGCCTCTTCAGCCTGAATAGACACAGAAATAATAATAACAATATTAAGGAGTTAACTCCTGAATTGCTCAATAGTCTATTAATAGCAATTCTCTGGGAGCGTCGTGCTACAGTAGAGGCTGGCATATTGGTCGTTTGTCTCGATGCTTGTCGGGTCTCCAAAATTGGTCAAAATGGTGGTCCTTCGGTTGT
The DNA here is from genome assembly GCF_040412425.1 of Macrobrachium rosenbergii. Classification (NCBI taxonomy): domain Eukaryota; kingdom Metazoa; phylum Arthropoda; class Malacostraca; order Decapoda; family Palaemonidae; genus Macrobrachium; species Macrobrachium rosenbergii. The sequence continues at coordinate 13,733,931 of NC_089773.1, forward strand.
TCCATTGTTCCAGAAATTGCTCTTCCGTTGCTCAATACATCTGCAGGGCATAGTGGGGAACCAGAAGCAGGTGGAGCAGTGAATCTGCAGAAGTGGTGGAGCAGTGACTCTGCAGAAGAGGTGGAGCAGTGAATCTGCAGAATCTGCAGAAGCAGGTAGCACAATGAATCTGCAGAAGCAGGAAGAGCAGTGAATCTGCAGAAGCAGGTAGAGCAGTGAATCTGCAGAAGCAGGTAGAGTAGTGAATCTGCACAAGCAGGTAGAGCAGTGACTCTGCAGAAGAGGTGGAGCAGTGAATCTGCAAAAGCAGATGCTGGAGCAGTCGAAAGAGAATCCCAGTTCCCTTTGACAGCTAAGCAAACCAACTTACTGCTGAAGAAATCTTCCCAGTAAAAGGTTTACTATTCCCAAAAAGTACTCACGAAATTTACAAGGGACCCCTTCTGCCTATACATCAGAATCTAACCAGTCTATCGTATGGTCCAGTTCTAAACCAGGTTTTGCTATCATACTTCTCTGGGATCCTATTCTGCAATCTCGTTTATGTTCCCCTACACGGACAGTAAGTCCTCTTCCTGTTTCACCATAATATCTTTTACTGCCAAGTCTTGGCAAGGTATTGTATCAACACCAACTGCTGCAGACTTTTTTTTCCACTTACGATCACGAGAAAGTGATGATATCAAATAACTGGCTATAATGAACGGTAATTACGGAAGGGAAAATATAATGGAAATAATAAAAATAATGAGAGATAAACGGACGAAAATAAATGAAAAATTGAAATGGTTAGTCCAAAATGATCGGGGGAAGCTGAACGATAACTTACGAAAAAATGAAATAAAATAAAAATAATAAAAAGATCATTTTCACTCGCGATTAGAAAATAATCACAATAACAAACAAATAAATGATTAAGCAGATAAATAATCATAAGAGATACTTAAAAATAAGTCGAACTAATAAATACAAATTACTTCTAACGTAAAAGCAAACAAAACAAAGAAACGCATAACAGCAGAGAGAGAGAGAGAGAGAGACTCCGTACAGTGGGCAAGACTGTATTAGCATACAATGCTACCTCTCTCTCTCTCTCTCTCCCAGCGGTCAGCCTTACACACTCACACACATTCCAGCCCGGAGAACAAGCGGAGGGGAGGAGGGAGGAGGCAGGAGGAGGAGGGAGGAGGCAGGGGGAGGAGGGAGATGTCCTTACACTCCCTCCCCCCCGCTAAGCAACCTGAGCCTGACTTGCAATATTCGTTCTGCAGGTCAGGGAATGTTTTCCAGTCTATTATTATTATATTATTATTAATTATTATTATTATTAATTATTATTACTGAAAACTGATAAAATAGATGAGAGAGAGAGAGAGAGAGAGAGAGAGAGAGAGAGAGAGAGAGAGAGAGAGAGAGAGAGAGAGAGAAATTACCATTAATTCAGATAACTCATGAAATGGAATAAACAAAATGAGAGAGAGACCTAATTCAGATAACAGATAAAATGAGAGAGAGAGAGAGAGAGAGAGAGAGAGAGAGAGAGAGAGAGAGAGAGAGAGAGAGAACATGCAAAGCAAACAAGCGGCGTCCACTGCTTGCTCCCCAGGCAAGTGCATAACGTGACTGCAAGCATCAGCGCTGCCAAAACCTATTAAGCAATCAGTCAATTGCAAACGTTTAAAATATCCAGCCATTGCTTAGTTTATAAAAAAAACAATAATTGGCAACTGTCAAAAATTCAACGAGGAAATAAAAATCGGCAGCCGACATCCACTGAACTCTCGATCTGAAAATGTATTTGAAAAATAATTTTTTTTTAAATACATATCTGGTAATTCATCAATTGGCCTCTCTCTCTCTCTCTCTCTCTCTCTCTCTCTCTCTCTCTCAGGCCCGGAAACAGGTTTGGCGAATTAAAACGTTTTTATCTGGACTGCTTGCAAAAGGCCATTACGAACTAATTTAATCAAAATGAAGGGTTTCATTTATGAAATTCGCTTAATTGTATTCGCTCCGAAAGTCGCACATAACTTTCGCGATCCTGTATCAAAATGTTATAAACATTTCTATAAAAATGTCACAAACATTTTATGGACGAGAATGCCAGTGTTTAAAAGTTTATATATATATATTATACGAGTTTGTTGGAGCGCACTATATATATATATATATATATATATATATATATATATATATATATATATATATATATATATATATATATATGTGTGTGTGTGTGTGTGTGTGTGTGTGTGTGTGTGTATGTATACACAAGCTGGAACCAGGCACTGCTTTCTACCCTACACTCCCGATGTCCTTCTTACCCCGCCCCAAACCAAGGGATGGACAAACAGGTTTGCCCAACCACCTGGGGTGGACAAACAGGTTTGCCCAACCACCTGGGATGGACAAACAGGTTTGCCCAACCACCTGGGATGGACAAACAGGTTTGCCCAACCACCTGGAGTGGACAAACAGGTTTGCCCCCACCCAGGGTGGACAAACAGGTTTGCACAAACAAGTTTGCAAGGGGTGGGTGGGTGGTTGTGTCATGTCTCCCCTACTGTCACCCGGGGGGAGGACAAACAAAATCCACATGGATTTTGATTATAGATAATACAAAAACTCTCTCTCTCGTCCCCGCCGCTACCCTTCTGTCGCTGAAATTCGGGGATAAAGGCATAATCCAAGAACGACACAGGGGAAGAGAGAGAGAGAGAGAGAGAGAGAGAGAGAGAGAGAGAGAGAGAGAGAGAGAGAGATCAAAGTAACACCATTCTCCTTCGTTCTCTGGGCATCTATGCCAACAAAATACCCCGTGCCCACCTCAGAGGGCAATCAGTATTAGTGAACTCAGGAAATCCTATCGAGCTAATGGGAGGAGGAGGAGGAGGAGGAGGAGGTCTCATTGACACCCATGCCCATGGCAACAGAGTTACAATGACCTGTGGCAAATTCGCATGCAATTATTTATGGGATGAGGCTGCTAGACCCTCCTCTACTTCTCAAATAACCCGACCTATCACTACAAGCTCCTCAGGTCGTTTTGACCCATGACTCCTAAATGTAGCAATAACCCGAAATTTTATTTTTGGAGTGAGGCTGCTGGCCCCACGTTATTGCTCCACAAAGGGGTCACCCATCCAAGCACTGGCCATCATTTTGGTGTGGCAATGAGTAGCATTTATTTACAAGACGTATTTTATCATAATTTGAATGATTCGAACGTCAGTGCTGAAATGAATGCTAATAATAATAATAATAATAATAATAATAATAATAATAATAATAATAATAATAATAATAATAATAATATCAATACTATTATTATTATTATTATATTGTCAAAACTCCAGAAATACTGGACCAGACGTTGAAACGACCTTGGAGTCTTTCCACGAATTCTGTCGCTCGAGTTCGATAACAAATAAAATCTTGTCAAGTTATGCGACCATAAATTTAAATGCTGGAGCCTGTCGGCAGTCAATGAAAGCTGAAAGCATAAAGATTAAAAATATCTATATATAAAAAGATGAAAAATATCTATATATATAGATTAAAAACATCTTCACATATACAAAATATTAAAAATATCTCTCTCTCTCTCTCTCTCTCTCTCTCTCTCTCTCTCTCTCTCTCTCTCTCTCTCTCTCTATATATATATATATATATATATATATATATATATATATATATATATATATATATATATACTGATGTATCTTTATTGATATATTTCTGACTAACATCAGGATCGAACCCAGGTCTTTCAACTGAAGGGCAAGGGGCTACCAGCTGACCCACACGACACAGGTAGTGCCCTTGCCTTTCAATTGAAAGACCTGGGTTCGATCCCTACGTGAGTCAGGAGTTATTTCTGTTGCACACGTGATTGTGGGTTGATTACTTCATATATATATATATATAATATATATATATATATATATATATATATAATATATATATATATATATATATATATATATATATATATATATATATATATAAGCGTAATCTTTCAGTATTAAAAGAAAACAAACATAAATATCCATCTGCTTTCAAGGAATTCATCGGAATGTCAAAACGCATGTAAACATAAACAAACCGGTCGTGAACGACCAGACAGGTCTCCAAAGCCCGCAAGATAAGGCGCGTCGGTCCCCAACGCCCGGTAGATAATGGCCCAGTGTAAACATTACCAGACCGGACACCTATATGCAGCCTCCCTGAAGTCGCGTCTCCACGCCCTGTGGGTGGATGCTGTGAGGGTGGGAGAGGGAGTGAAGGAGGGGTATTTTGGGCGTCAGTGCCCACCAGTTGGGCTTCCGCCAGGGGTGGGTAGGAGCGCCCATAATCTATCGGTTCGCGGCCAAGGAGCAATTTACCAGGTCAGTTACGGGCTGACGCCCACTGCAGGAATGGCAGTTGACGCCCTGGCTGGCTGGGCACGTCTTCTCGCATTTGCATTCAGGTGCCCTGGTGCCCAAGGTCTTCTTACACAGACGCACACATGCATACGTACATAAAAATACACACAAACATATAATAAATTAAATTCTCAGACGTACACTTCTAACCCATTAAATCTAGAATCCCAGACGTACATAAATACACCTTATTAATTCATATTCACAAATCAATGCAAATATTCTCTCAAAATACTGAAGAATATATTTGATAACTGGGTGGACAGAGAATATGCACAATTGTGAAGGAGACTTTAAGAATTCAAGAATACGTTCCTGGAAATATTTTCTCTCTCTCGCTCTCTCTCTCTCTCCCTTTAGGATATTTCTTGACATTTCTGAAAATGTTTGAACTATTAATTATATAATTTAAACAGTTTTTTATGACCATTTCTGTGTAATATTCAATTACTGCTTCATCTTATCGTAAATATCCCTATCACATTAAAGAGAGAGAGAGAGAGAGAGAGAGAGAGAGAGAGAGAGAGAGAGAGAGAGAGAGAGACCCTCTTCAAAGTATTCGATCTTTTTCCTCACACTTGTAGCAACTTTTAACCGAATCGAATATGATGATAATAATAATAATAATAATAATCAAATATGATGATAATAATAATAATAATAATAATAATAATAATAATAATAATAATAATAATATTAAATAAACATTCGGTTAAAGTGGCCAGCTCACCTGTGTAGTGCTTTTAAAGGGGTGAAAGCACAGGTGAGTTTTTTTTTTTTGTGGTTAGCTCGGTTTTGTTCTGATTGTCTGAGAGTTGGAGCTCTCTCTCTCTCTCTCTCTCAATTCTTTTGGGATCAACTTCACTCTTTCTCTATTTCTCTCTCTCTCTCAATCAATCAGAATTCTAATCTGTT